>NC_087305.1:4297887-4567887 GCF_015220805.1 Pogoniulus pusillus | reverse complement strand
TATTATCACTAAACGATAGTTAATAAGAATAATAAATCCAAGAAATAATAATTTCCTTCTTTACTACTCCTAATAATAATAATTTATAACAATAAGATTTCATTGTTTAATAACAGTTAAATGTTTATTGTGAATTAATGTCTTTTGTATGGCTTAATATTAATATTTGTTGTTGTCAAACACTGATGCTAATTGTGCTAATTGTTGCTGCTGATGTTATTATTATCATTATTATTGTTATCATTATCATTATTATTATTATTGTTATTGTTATTATTATTGTGATGATGATGATGATAATGACGATGGTGATGGTGATGATGATGATGATGATGATGATGATGATGATGATGATGGTGACTTTCAGATCAAAGCATACCTGAAGTCCAAGAAGTACCTGGAGGTGTACGTGGTGGCAGACAACACTTTGGTGAGCAGTGCAGTGCTTCGCTTCTCCCCTGCCCTGCCCCGCGGCAGTTCCCAGCGCAGCTCCCGCTCCTCTCCCTGGGCTCCCGCTCCTATCCCTGGGCTCCTGCTCCTCTCCCTGGGCTCCTGCTCCTCTCCCTGGGCTTCCACTCCTCTCCCTGGGCTTCCACTCCTATCGCTGGGCTCCTGCTCCTATCGCTGGGCTCCTGATCCTATCCCTGGGCTCCCACTCCTATCCCTGGGCTTCCACTCCTCTCCCTGGGCTTCCACTCCTATCCCTGGGCTCCTGATCCCATCCCTGGGCTCCTGCTCCTATCCCTGGGCTCCTGCTCCTCTCCCTGGGCTCCTGCTCCTATCCCTGGGCTCCTGATCCTCTCCCTGGGCTCCTGCTCCTCTCCCTGGGCTCCTGCTCCTCTCCCTGGGCTCCTGCTCCTATCCCTGGGCTCCTGCTCCCATCCCTGGGCTCCTGCTCCTATCCTTGGGCTCCCGATCCTATCCCTGGGCTCCTGCTCCTATCCCTGGGCTCCCGATCCTATCCCTGGGCTCCTGCTCCCATCCCTGGGCTCCTGCTCCTCTCCCTGGGCTCCTGCTCCTATCCCTGGGCTCCCGATCCTCTCCCTGGGCTCCTGCTCCTATCCCTGGGCTCCCGATCCTATCCCTGGGCTCCTGCTCCTATCCCTGGGCTCCCGCTCCTCTCCCTGGGCTCCTGATCCTATCCCTGGGCTCCTGCTCCTATCCCTGGGCTCCTGCTCCAGCCACAGCGCCAGCCCATGCTGCCCCTGGGCTCCCCTCCAGGCTGCTCACCCCCAGCTCCCTCAGCCTGTGCTCACAGCAGAGCTGTCCCAGTCCTTGGAGCATCTTTGTGGCTGCACTCCAGCAGCTCTGTGCCCTCCTTTTGCTGGGCACAGCAGAGCTGGAGGCAGGGTTGGAGGTGAGGTCTGAGCAGGGACAGCACTGAGCCTGCAGAGCAAAGGCAGAGGCAGAGCCATCCAAAAGCATTCTGTGATTCACAGCCTGCTGCTTCTCTGCTAAATCCCTTTTCTCCCTCCCTTCATCCTAACACTCTGCACTCTCTTTTCAAGTACAAGAAGTATGATGAAGATGTCAAGACTGTGAGAGAAAGGATCTTTGGGATAGTCAACTACATCAACACGGTGAGAGCTGGGGGCAGAGAGGATTTCTGATTGTTATCCTTTGGCAAGCACTACAAATGTTCATTCTGATAGCCCAGAGCAGGGCAGCAAGGCTGGGGAGGGGCCTGGAGCAGAGCCCTGTGAGGAGAGGCTGAGGGAGCTGGGGGGGTGCAGCCTGCAGCAGAGGAGGCTCAGGGCAGAGCTCATTGCTGCCTGCAGCTGCCTGCAGGGAGGCTGGAGCCAGGTGGGGTTGGGCTCTGCTGCCAGGCAGGCAGCAACAGCAGAAGGGGCCAGAGGCTGAAGCTGTGTCAGGGCAGGTTGAGGCTGGAGGTGAGGAGGAAGTTGTTGTCAGAGAGAGTGATTGGCACTGGAATGGGCTGCCCAGGGAGGTGGTGCAGTGCCCATGGCTGGAGGTGTTGCAGCCAAGCCTGGCTGGGGCACTGAGTGCCATGGTCTGGTTGGTTGGGCAGGGCTGGGGGCTGGGATGGGCTGGGTGAGCTTGGAGCTCTCTGCCAACCTGCCTGGTTCTATGATTCTGTGGCTCTGTGATTCTGAGACTCTGAGATGTTGATGCTCTGTCACTCTGTGATTCTTTGGCTCTGTGATTCTGAGGCTCTGTCACTCCATGACTCTCTGGCTCTATGATTCTGTGGCTCTGAGATGCTGATGCTCTGTCACTCTGTGATTCTTTGGCTCTGTGATTCTGAGGCTCTGTCACTCCATGACTCTCTGGCTCTATGATTCTGTGGCTCTGAGATGTTGATGCTCTGTCACTCTGTGATTCTTTGGCTCTGTGATTCTGAGGCTCTGTCACTCCATGACTCTCAGGCTCTATGATTCTTTGGCTCTGTGATTCTGTGGCTCTGTCACTCCATGACTCTCTGGCTCTATGATTCTGTGGCTCTGTGATTCTGAGGCTCTGTCACTCCATGACTCTCAGGCTCTATGATTCTGTGGCTCTGAGATGCTGATGCTCTGTCACTCCATGATTCTTTGGCTCTGTGATTCTTTGGCTCTGTGGTTCTGAGGCTCTGTCACTCCATGACTCTCAGGCTCTGTGATTCTTTGGCTCTGTGGTTCTGAGGCTCTGTCACTCCATGACTCTCAGGCTCTATGATTCTGTGGCTCTGTGGTTCTGAGGCTCTGTCACTCCATGACTCTCAGGCTCTATGATTCTCTGGCTCTGTGACCCCATGACAAGTGCTTGCTCCCAAAGCCTTCACCAGGTCCCTCCTGGCCACAGGCATGAGCCCTGTGTCTCTGTGTCTCCTGCAGGTGTACAAAGCCATCAACATCCACGTGGCTTTGGTTGGCCTGGAGGTGTGGACAGACAGGGACAAGTGCCTGCTGAGCCACACTGCAGGCTTCACCCTGGACAGCTTCTCCAAGTGGCGCCTCTCAGACCTACTGAAGAGGAAGAGGAATGACAATGCCCAGCTCATCACGTGGGTACCCTTCTGCTCCCTCTTGGCACTCTGTAGTTTGGGGGTTTACCACCACTACCCCCTCCCCACCCCCCCAAAATTCACCAGGCAGCTGGCAGTGAAGGGATGAAGCTGTACTTACAGCCTGGCTCCAGCACACAAACAGATCTGCACAGCACAGAATGGGTTAGGTTGGAAGGGAGCTCAAAGCTCAGCCAGTGCCAACCTTCCCTGTGCCATAGGCAGGGACACCTCCTGCTAGAACAGGTTGCTCAGGGTCTCATCCAACCTGGTGCTGAACACCTCCAGGGAGGTTGTGGAGCACAGAAGCACCCAATGTGATCAAAGATCACATTGGGTGCTTCTGTGCTCCACAACCTCCCTGGGAAACCTGTGCCAGGGTCTCACTACCCTCAACCCGTGCCAGTCTCTCACTACCCTCAACCTGTGCCAGGGTCTCACCACCCTCAACCTGTGCTCAGGGCACACAGAACACATCCAGACAGGCCTAGGAAGGCTCCACACAAGGAGACTCCACAACCTCTCTGGGCAGCCTGTGCCAGGCTCTGGGACCATTCCAGCCAAGAAGTTGCCCTTGTGCTGAGCTGCAACCTCCTGTGCTGCAGCTTCCATCCACTGCTGCTGCTCCTGTCCCAGGCAGCAGTGAGCAGAGCCTGTCCCCCCCTCCTCACCCCCAGCCCTCAGAGGGTTCCAGACATTGATTCAATCCCCTCTCAGTCTTCTCTTCTGCAGACTAAGCAGCCCCAGGGCCCTCAGCCTCTCCTCTCCAGGCACTGCTCCACTCCCCTCCTCATCCTCACAGCCCTCCCTTGGACTCTCTCCATCAGATCCCTGCCCTTCTTCACCTGGGGAGCCCCAAACTGAAGGCAACACAGGAGTTAGAAGCAGAATGATTAGTTTGAGTTATACAGCTCCAGACAGAGGAATTAGTGACTCAAACAGCAGCCAGGCAGAGACTGAACTACTTTGTGTGTGTTTCTTGCTTGTGTATCTCTCAGCAGAGCCAGAGAGTGCTGCAGACACCACTGGGGTTTTCTTTTTCACAGCCAACAACCTTACTTCCCCCATTAAAATATTCCAGTTAGCCTCAAACCAGCTCCACATTCCCTTAACTCCTCCCCAGGGCTTCAGAATCACTCCCCAGGTAGCTCTATGACAAGGGTTGAAAGCCTTCAGCCTGCTTGAGGCCAGGAGAGGAGAAGGCTAAGAGGAGATCTGCTGGATGTGCCCCAGGTTGTTCAAGACAAGAGTGGATGAGGCACTCAGTGCCATGCTCTGGTTGAGTGGCCAGGGCTGGGGGATAGGTTGGGCTGGGTGAGCTTGGAGCTCTCTGCCAACCTGCTTCATTCTATGGTTCTATGAATCACAGAAGGGACCTCCAAAGGTCACCTAGCCCAAACCAGCCTGCAGTCAGCAGGAACAGCCTCACTTAGAGCAGGAGGTGCCTGAGGGGTGGGTGTCAAGTGGAAGGAGGCCAAGCTCTTCCCAGTGGTGCACAGCAAGAAGCTAAGGAGCAATGGATGCAAACTGGAACAGAGAAGCTTTCAGCTCCACATGAGGAGAGACTTCTTTGAGAGTGAGGTTGACAGAGCCCTGGATCAGGCTGCCCAGAGAAGCAAGGACCTTCCAGACCCACCTGGATGCATTCCTGAGTGGACTAACCATGAGGCTCCTGCTTTGGCATGGGGGGTATGGAGGGAGGGGGTTGGAGTCAATGATCTCTTGGGAGCCTTCTCTTCTCCAGGCTGAAGAGCCCTCAGCAGTGCATCTCACTTTGCTTACAGAGGCTATGACTTCGAGGGGACCACAATTGGCTTGGCCTTCATGAAGTCCATCTGCAGTGAGATTTATTCTGCAGGTATTATTCAGGTCTGCTGGAGTTTTACTTCGTTTCTCAAGGCTTTGTTCTGCTTTTGGTTTGGGTCTTTGAGGGTGGTTGGGGTTTGGAGTTCTCTTTTTCACCCAAAGAGGAGAGGATCTCCATGCAAATCCTTAGCTGTGGGCCACAGTTTCAGTTCTCTGCCTGCATCAGGAGGCTGCAGACATTCACAGCCAGAGATTTGGTGTGAAATGACAGGCAGAAGGTGAAGGAGCCACACACAAAGGGTGGGGGTTGGGTTAGCTACCTGCCAGCAGCCAAGCCAGGTGAATCCATTGGGAATCCCAAGGGGAAAGAGAGAGAAATAAATGATCCTGTGCAGAGCTCAGTTTAGAACTGAAAATTGGCTTTGGCTTCCATCAGACACATCCCCACCTTGGCCATTTAGCTGCAGCTCCTCAGCTACTGCACTTAAACTCCAACCTAAACTGGAAACAGCCCCAAAATGTCACCATCAGGAGGTCTGTAGATGACTCCAAGCTGGGAGCATGTGTTGGAGGACAGGAGGGCTCTGCAGAGGGACCTGGGCAGGCTGCATGGGTTGGCACAGTCCAGTGCCAGGAGTTTGAACAAGGCCAAGGGCAGGTTCTGCACTTTGGCCACAGCAACCCCAAGCAGTGCTACAGGCTGGGGCCAGAGTGGCTGAGAGCAGCCAGGCAGAGAGGGCCCTGGGGGTGCTGGCAGAGAGGAGCTGCAGAGGAGGCAGCAGTGCCCAGGTGGGCAGCAGAGCCAATGGCATCCTGGGCTGGCTGAGGAGCAGTGTGGGCAGCAGGACAAGGGAGGTTCTTGTGCCCCTGTGCTCAGCACTGCTCAGGCCACCCCTGCAGTGCTGTGTCCAGGTCTGGGCTCCTCCATTGCAGAGAGATGCTGAGGTGCTGGAAGGTGCCCAGAGCAGGGCAGCAAGGCTGGGGAGGGGCCTGGAGCACAGCCCTGTGAGGAGAGGCTGAGGGAGCTGGGGGGGTGCAGCCTACAGCAGAGGAGGCTCAGGGCAGAGCTGATTGCTGCCTGCAGCTGCCTGCAGGGAGGCTGTAGCCAGGTGGGGTTGGGCTCTGTTGCCAGGCTGTGGCAGGGCAGGTTGAGGCTGGAGGTGAGGAGGAAGCTGTTGGCTTCTCTGCACCCACTCCAGCACCTCAATGTCCTTCCTGTGGTGACCAAAGCTGGACACTTGAGCTGTGGTCTCAGGAGTGCTGAGCACTGGGGCAAGATCACCTCCCTACTCCTGGTCACACCATTTCTGCTCCAGGCCAGGATGCTCTTTGCCTTCTTGGCCACCTGGGCACCAATTTCCTCCTGCTCACCTCCCCCCAGCATCCTCTGTAGCCTCGGTGAGTGGACTGAAAACCATCCCCACCCTCACCTAAGAGTCAGGGGAGTGTCACTGGAGGAAAACCTGTCCTCTGATGGCCCTACCTGTGCTAAAGTGCCTGTCCCTCCCTCTGCAGGACCACAGCAGGAATGAGATTGCAGTTGCAGCTACCATGGCACACGAGATGGGACACAACCTGGGCATGAGCCACGACACTGAAGCCTGCAGCTGCAGCGCTGCTGTTTGCATCATGACAGACACAGTCGGGTAGGAGCTTGGCTCTAGAACCAGGCTGATACTGCACAGGGAGGGCTCAAGGTGGGCTTTGGATGAGCTGCCAGCCCCCCAAAAGTGGGGACAGGCTTTGGAGGGTTTGAGCTGGAGAAGAGAAGGTTCCAGAGAGACCTTAAAGCAGCCTTTCAGTGCCTGAAGGAGAGTTGAGGGCTTTTGACAAGGGCTGGGAGTGACAGGAAGAGGAGCAATGGTTTTGAGCTGGGAGAGGGGAGTGAAACTGGAGATGTGGAAGAGTTCCTAGAGGGCAGGGATCCATCCAGAGGCAGCTGGGCAGGCTGCAGAGCTGTGCCCAGGCCAACCTCAGGGCATTCAGCAAGGCCAAGTGTCAGGTCCTGCACCTGGGTGGGTGCAAGCCCAAGCACAGCTCTAGGCTGGGTGGGGAATGGCTGAGAGCAGCCCTGAGGAGCAGGACTCTGGAATGGGTTGCTCAGGGAGGTGGTTGAGGCCCCATGGCTGGAGGTGGTTGAGGCCAGGCTGGCTGAGGCTGTGTGCAGCCTGCTCTAGGGTAGGGTGTCCCTGGCATGGCAGAGGATTGGAACTGGCAATCCCTGTGGTCCCTTCCAACCCTGCCTGCTTCTGTGATTCTGTGACCTGAGGGGCTGGGCTGGGGAAAAGCTCCATAGGAGCCTGCAGGGTGAGTGCAGCCCAGACACAGCCCTGTGCTGGGTGCAGCCAGAGCAGAGTGGGCACAGGGCAAGGGAGGGGATTCTGCCCCTTGACTCTGCTCTCCTCAGACCACACCTGCAGTCCTGGGGGCAGCTCTGCAGCCCCCAGCACAAGCAGCACATGGAAGTGTTGGAGCCAGCCCAGAGGAGATGCTGAGAGGGCTGCAGCAGCTCTGCTCTGAGCACAGGCTGAGAGAGTTGGGGCTGTGCAGCCTGCAGAGGAGAAGGCTTCCAGGAGAGCTTGGAGTGGCCTGGCAGGGTCTGAAGGGGGCTGCAGGAGGGCTGGGGAGGGACTGTTGAGGAGGTGTGGGAATGGCAGGAGGAGGAGGAATGGGTTTGGAGTGGCAGAGGGGAGATTGGAAGTGGATGTGAGGAAGAAGTTGTTTGCAGTGAGGGTGGTGAGAGACTGGCACAGGTAGCCCAGGGAGGTTGTGGATGCCAGGATGAGGGAAAATGGCTTTGAGCTGGGAGAGGGGAGATGAGGAAGGGAATTCTTGAGAGTGAGGGTGGGGAGACCCTGGCACAGGTTGCCCAGGGAAGTTGTGGAGTACAGAATGTGCTCAAAGATCATTCTCTGATTCTATGGAATCCTTGCCAGTGAGGGCTGGGGAGAAGCTAGAAGAGGTCACCCAGGGAGGTATTGGATGTCCCTTTCCCTGAAGGGGTTAAAAGCTTCCACCTGCTAATGTACAAATCCTCCTCCTTCCTCAATCCAGTTCTGTCGTCCCCAAGAGGTTCAGCTCTTGCAGCCTCCAGAGCTTTGAGACCTTCATGATGAGTAAGATGCCCAAATGCTTAACCAACATCCCCGACGTCAGCAGCATCGTAGCTCCTGCCACCTGCGGCAACAGCTTCGTGGAGAAGGGAGAGGAATGTGACTGTGGCACTCCTGAGGTACCTGGGGTGGGGGAAAGGAACACCTGGGAGAGACAAAGAAACCTTCAGGCTGGTTTCTGCTGCTTTTGGAGGGTGGCCAGTGCAGAGCTAGCTGAAATAGTTAGAGAGTCACAGAATGGGTTAGGTTGGAAGGGAGCTCAAAGCTCAGCCAGTGCCAACTCCCCTGCCCTTGGCAGGGACAGCTCCTGCTGGAACAGGTTGCTCAAGGTCTCATCCAGCCTGGTGCTGAACACCCTCCAGGGAGGTTGTGGAGCACAGAAGCACCCAATGTGATCTTTGATCACATTGGGTGCTTCTGTGCTCCACAACCTCCCTGGGAAACCTGTGCCAGGGTCTCACTACCCTCAACCTGTGCCAGGGTCTCACCACCCTCAACCTGTGCCAGTCTCTCACCACCCTCACTTCTTCCTCACAGCCACTTCCAATCTCCCCTCTGCCACTCCAAACCCATTCCTCCTCCTCCTGCCCATCCCAAGCCCTTCTCAACAGTCCCTCCCCAGCCCTCCTGCAGCCCCTTTCAGACCCTGCCAGGCCACTCCAAGCTCCCATGGAAGCCTTCTCCTCTGCAGGCTGCACAGCCCCAGCTCTCATAGCCTAAGCAGGGACAGCCCCACCTAGATCAGGTTGCAGCAGCTCTGCTCTGAGAACAGGCTGAGGAAATGGGTCCTGGATTAGCCAACGCTGAGGCAAGATGATTTGGTCTCACTCAGCATCCTCTTGCTGGTAAGAGAAACAAGCTGAGAACAGCCACAGCATGGAACTGAGCCAAGCAGAGCTAAAGGAGAGGTCACAGGCTCAGAGGATGTCAGGGGTTGGAAGGGACCCAAAGAGCTCATCCAGTCCAAGCCCCCTGCCACAGCAGGGCCACACAATGCAGCTCAGGGCACACAGAACACATCCAGACAGGCCTGGGAAGGCTCCACACAAGGAGACTCCACAACCTCTCTGGGCAGCCTGTGCCAGGGCTCTGGGACCCTTCCAGCCAAGAAAGGCTCCCAGGATGTTAGGGGTCAGAAGGGACCCAAAGAGATCATCAAGTCCAACCCCCCCCCTGCCAGAGCAGGACTACACAATCCAGCTCCAGTTCTTTCCCTGCTCACTCCCAACAGCTGGGCTGGCTTCTGGGGGTCTTTCCCTGCTCACTCCCAACAGTTGGGCTGGCTTCTGGGGGAAATGGCTTTCAGAGAAGCCAAAAGCAGGACCAAGATTCCTCCCCTCCCTCAATAACAGGGTGGGGGTTGGTGGGGAAGGCAGAGCAGAGGGGATGAAAGCCCTGGGGGGGGAGAGTAGGTAGCAGAGCTCTGACTGCTGCTTCTGTCCCAGGAGTGCACCAACGACTGCTGTGACCCTGAGACCTGCAAACTGACAGCAGGCTCCAGGTGTGCCCAAGGAGAGTGCTGTGAGAACTGCCAGGTAAGGCTCCTCTTGCTCTCTGCTTTGCTCTTGCCCAGCAATGCACCTTCCAAAAGAGCCACTTCCATGTGCTTGTGACCCCTGCCAGAGCACTGCACTCACAAGTGGGCTTTGGCCACCCCAAACCACACCACAGCTCCCAGCTCACTCAGTCTTTGGATTCAACCATGGAGTTGAGGGATCATTTTGGTTGGAAAAGCTCTTTGAGCTCCTAGAGCCCAATCAGGTTTTAACTCCACCAAGGCTGGGGCTAAACCCTGCTCCTCAGCACCACATCTCTGTGGCTTTAAACCCTTCCAGGGGTGAGGATTCCACCACCTAAACTCTGCTCCTCAGCACCACATCTCTGTGGCTTTAAACCCTTCCAGGGGTGAGGATTCCACCACCTAAACCCTGCTCCTCAGCACCACATCTCTGTGGCTTTAAACCCTTCCAGGGGTGAGGATTCCACCACCTAAACCCTGCTCCTCAGCACCACATCTCTGTGGCTCTGAAACCCTCTAGGAGTGAGGATTCCACCACCTAAATCCTGCTCCTCAGCACCACATCTCTGTGGCTTTAAACCCTTCCAGGGGTGAGGATTCCACCACCTAAACCCTGCTGCTCAGCACCACATCTCTGTGGCTCTGAAACCCTTCCAGGGGTGAGGATTCCACCACCTAAACCCTGCTCCTCAGCACCACATCTCTGTGGCTTTAAACCCTTCCAGGGGTGAGGATTCCACCACCTAAACCCTGCTCCTCAGCACCACATCTCTGTGGCTTTAAACCCTTCCAGGGGTGAGGATTCCACCACCTAAACCCTGCTCCTCAGCACCACATCTCTGTGGCTCTGAAACCCTTCTAGGAGTGAGGATTCCACCACCTAAACCCTGCTCCTCAGCACCACATCTCTGTGGCTTTAAACCCTTCCAGGCATGGGGATTCCACCACCTAAACCCTGCTCCTCAGCCCCATATCTCTGTGGCTTTAAACCCTTCCAGGCATGGGGATTCCACCACCTCTCTGGGGAGACTCTTCCAGTGTTTAAGAACCCTTTCAGCAAAGAAATTTCTCCTAACCTCCAACCTAAACCTCCCTCTGGGCAACTTGAGGCCATTTCCTCTCCTCCCATCCCTTATTCCTTGGGAGAAAAGCCCACCTGGCTCCAACCTCATTTCAGGGGGTCTCAGAGAGGCAGACTTCTCAAGTGAACATTGCAACTGTCCATTTTCTCCTGGAAAGAGAAGTCTGAGGGCACAACCAGGCAAAACCAAACGTTGTCAACTGCCACAAGCAGCCTGAAATCAAGGCACAGGTCTGGCTCCTCACAGCAAGGATGGGGCTGGGTTGCTCTCCCTCAGCTCAGGGCTCCTGTTCCATCAGCACAGAAAATCAGAGAATCACAGAGCCAAGCAGGTTGGCAGAGAGCTCCAAGCTCACCCAGCCCAACCTAGCCCCCAGCCCTGCCCAACCAACCAGACCATGGCACTCAGTGCCCCAGCCAGCCTTGGCTGCAACACCTCCAGCCATGGGCACTGCACCACCTCCCTGGGCAGCCCATTCCAATGCCAATCACTCTCTCTGACAACAACTTCCTCCTCACCTCCAGCCTCAACCTGCCCTGACACAGCTTCAGCCTCTGGCCCCTTCTGCTGGCCCTGCCTGCCTGGCAGCAGAGCCCAACCCTACCTGGCTACAGCCTCCTGCAGGCAGCTGCAGGCAGCAATCAGCTCTGCCCTGAGCCTCCTCTGCTGCAGGCTGCACCCCCCCAGCTCCCTCAGCCTCTCCTCACAGGGCTCTGCTCCAGGCCCCTCCCCAGCCTTGCTGCCCTGCTCTGGGCACCTTCCAGCACCTCAACAGCATCTCTCTTGAAGGAGGGGTTGATGTCACCAACTGCTTGTCCCCACCTGCAGTTCAGGCAGTCGGGAGTGGTCTGCAGAGCCGTGCAGCACGACTGTGACCTGGCTGAGATGTGCACAGGCTTCTCTGCCACCTGCCCTGCCGACCGCTTCCGCGTCAACGGCCACCCCTGCGGCTACGGGCAGGGCTACTGCTACATGGGCAAGTGTCCCACCAGAGAGAGCCAGTGCAAGGATGCCTTTGGGCCAGGTGAGTGCAAGGCAGCCCTGGTGAGATAAGGCTGCCCTGGTGAAAGGTGAGAGAGAGACATGGGCAGGGTCTGACTGCTGCCAAAGCGTCGCTGAGCTTCCGACAGCAAATGGCTCAGTGAGGGAATTGTTGTGGTTGGGAAAGGGTTTCAGGGACACAGCACCACAGAGTGCCAGGGGCTGCAAGGGACCTCCAAAGCTCAGCCAGGTCCAACCACCCCCTGCCAGAGCAGGAGCACCCAGAGCAGAGCACACAGCAGCACAGCCAGGCAGGGGGGGAAGGTCTCCAGAGGGGGAGGCTCCACAGCCCCCCTGGGCAGCCTGTGCCAGGCTTCTGGAACCCTCACAGGGAATAAATTCCTCCTCGTGGTTAAATGAAGCTTCCTCTGCCTCAGCTCCCACCCTTGCCCCTTGGCCTGGCACTGGCATCCCCCAGCAGAGCCTGGCTGCAGCCTCCTGCCACTCACCTGCACACACTGAGAACCATTGCTGAGGTCACCTCTCAGCTCCTCTGCTCCCAGCTCCCAGCCCCAGCTCCCTCAGGCTCTGCTCCTCACAGAGCTCTTCCATTCCCTGCAGCATCTCTGGGGCTCTGTGCTGGGCTCTCTCCAGCACTTCTGTGTCCCTCTTCAGCTGGGGGGTCCAGAACTGGACACAGCACTGCAGATGTGGCCTCAGCAGGGCAGAGCAGAGGGGCAGGAGAACCTCTCCTGACCTACTCCCCACAGCCCTTCTGACTCACCCCAGGCTGGCATTGCCCCTCCTGGGCACCAGAGTACACTGCTGGTTCCTGCTCACCCTCCCACCCACCAGGACCCCCAAATCCTTCTCCCCTTTGCTGCCTTCCAGCAGCTCAGTCCCCAGCCCATCCTGCTCCCTGGGGCTGTTCTTTCCCAGCTGCCAGCCTCTCCCCTTGGCCTTGTGGAGTTTCATTCCATTTCTCCCTGCCCACCCCTGCAGCCTGTCCCAGCCTATCTGAATGCCAGCACAGCCTCCTGCTGTGGCAGCCACTGCACCCAGCTTGGTGCCATCAGCAAACCTGCTGGCAGTGCCCTCTGTGCCCTCCTCCAGGTCATGGATGGATGTATTAAGCAGAGCTGCTGATGGAGTCCAGCCATAACCCAGCTCCCACCACCACTGAACTCTATCCTGAAGCCTCTGTTTGAACATCTCCAGGGGTGGGCACTCCACCACCTCCCTGGGCAGCCCCTTCCAATCCCTGACCACTCTTGCAGCAAAGCCATTTTTCCTCATCTCCAACCTAAACCTGCCCTGGCACAACTCAAACCCATTCCCTCTCATCCTACTGCCTGGGAGAGGAGTCCAACCCCAGCCTCACTCCAACCTCCTTTCAGGGAGCTGTAGAGAGCAATGAAGTCTCTCTTCAGCCTTCCCTTCTCCACACTAACCAACCTCAGCTGCTCCTCAGGTGATGCCCTCCCAACCCCTCACCCAGCCCTCAGTGCCCTTCTTTGGGCCTGCTCCAGGTGCTCAATGTCTTTCTCATACTGTGGTGCCCAGAACTGAACACAGCCCTGAAGCTGTGGGCTCAGCAGGGCCCTACCCCTGCTGGCCACACTGCTGTTGAGCCAGACCAGGATGCCACTGAGCTCTGCTCTTCAGCACAGCCTCAGGTCTCCCTTGGCTCTTTAACCACACCAGACAACGCAGCTCTCCCTTCCAGAGAAGTGGGAAGTTGGGAAGCCTGCTCCTCTTCTGCAGAGTGCCTCTGAGCTACCCCTGGGCTGCAGCTGGCTGAGTGCTCTTTGGTTGCTGGGGAGAGAAAATGTCTCTGCTTCAAATGGAGGACCAAATTTAGCATCCCCTCCTCTGTCTGCAGGACCACAGTGGCTTAACCTCTTCTACCCAGCCCCAAACCATCTCCACTCCTGACTCTGTTGCCTCTCTTAGGCAGGGTCAAGTGGTTTGGAGAGAAGGGGAGGGGAGGGGAGGGGAGGGGAGGGGAGGGGAGGGGAGGGGAGGGGAGGGGAGGGGAGGGGAGGGGAGGGGAGGGGAGGGGAGGGGAAGAGAAGGGGAAGGGAGGGGAAGGGAGGAGAGGAGAGGAGAGGAGAGCAGAGGAGAGGAGAGGAGAGGAGAGGAGAGGAGAGGAGAGGAGAGGAGAGGAGAGGAGAGGAGAGGAGAGGAGAGGAGAGGAGAGGAGAGGAGAGGAGAGGAGAGGAGAGGAGAGGAGAGGAGAGGAGAGGAGAGGAGAGGAGAGGAGAGGAGAGGAGAGGAGAGGAGAGGAGAGGGAGAGGAAAAGAAGAGAGGAGAGTAGTGGAGGGGAGGAGTGGGGAGGGGAAGAGGGAAGGGGAAGGGAGAGGAGAGGTGAGGAGAGGAGGGGAGGGGATCACATTCTGTGCTTCTGTGCTCCACAGCCTCCCTGGGCAAACCTGTGCCAGGGTCTCACCACCATCAACCTGTGCCAGAGTCTCCCCCACCCTCACTCTCAAGAATTCCTCCCTCAGTTCTCAGTCCTGACCTAAACCAACTCCTTTTGCATCTCCCTCCTGCACAGAGGCCACTGAGGGGGCAGCTTCCTGCTACCAGCTGAACGAGAGGGGAGTCTACTACGGATACTGCCGCAAGGAGAAGGGCAGCCACATCCCCTGCCACAAAAAGTAAGCCCCTGCCACACACCCTGCTGGGCTCTGGGGAGGGCAGAGACCATTCCTACCCCAGGCAAGAGGCAGGAGCCAGCTCTCTTCAGGTCTTTTCCCTTGCTCACTTGGAATATTGTGGCAAAGCTCAGCCAGGACATGTGTAGGGTCCAGCCTCGAGGGAGCAACAGCTCCCTGCAGCAGTACAGGTGAGGAAGTGCCAGAGCATGGCACTCAGTGCCCAGCCAGCCTTGGCTGCAACACCTCCAGCCATGGGCACTGCACCACCTCCCTGGGCAGCCCATTCCAGTGCCAATCACTCTCTCTGCCAGGAGCTTCCTCCTCACAGACAGCCTCAACCTGCCCTGACACAGCTTCAGCCTCTGGCCCCTTCTGCTGGCCCTGCCTGCCTGGCAGCAGAGCCCAACCCCACCTGGCTACAGCCTCCCTGCAGGCAGCTGCAGGCAGCAATCAGCTCTGCCCTGAGCCTCCTCTGCTGCAGGCTGCACCCCCCCAGCTCCCTCAGCCTCTCCTCACAGGGCTGTGCTCCAGGCCCCTCCCCAGCCTTGCTGCCCTGCTCTGGGCACCTTCCAGCACCTCAGCATCTCTCTGCAGTGGAGGAGCCCAGAACTGGACACAGCACTGCAGGGGTGGCCTGAGCAGTGCTGAGCACAGGGGCAGAAGCAGCTCCCTTGTCCTGCTGCCCACACTGCTCCTCAGCCAGCCCAGGATGCCATTGGCTCTGCTGCCCACCTGGGCACTGCTGCCTCCTCTGCAGCTCCTCTCTGCCAGCCCCCCCCAGGGCCCTCTCTGCCTGCCTGCTCTCAGCCACTCTGGCCCCAGCCTGGAGCTGCTCGGGGTTGCTGTGACCAAAGTGCAGAACCTGCCCTTGGCCTTGTTCAGTCTCATCCCCTTGGCCTCTGCCCACCCATGCAGCCTGCCCAGGTCCCTCTGCAGGGCTCTGCTCCCCTCCAGCAGCTCCACAGCTGCTCCTAGCTTGGTGCCAGCTGCAAACTGCCTGCTGCTGGACTTAATCCTCTGCTCCAGCTCACCAATGAAGAGATTGAACAGGACTGTGCCCAGCACTGATCCCTGGGGCACAGCAGTGGTGCCAGCTGGGTGTGGCACCATTCCCCACCACTCTCTGGGCCCTGCCCTTCAGCCACTTCCTGACCCATACCAGAGTGAATCTGTCCATGCCAGGAGCTGCCAGCTGTGCCAGGAGCTTGTTCTGGCAGACAGTGCCAAAGGCTTTGCTGCAGCCCAGGCAGACTCCATCCACAGCCTGCCCCACGTTCACTTTGCTGTGCCATGTCCTTGTTCCAGCAGCTCTTCTTCTCCTCCTTCCAGGGATATCATGTGTGGGAAGCTGTTCTGCACTGGGGGGCAGGAGATGCCCAATGATGGCAACTTGGTGACTTTTCAGTCCTGCAAAGCAAGTATTCCTAGGAGTGGAGTAGATGACCCAGGGATGATCCTGGATGGAACCAAGTGTGGCAATGGGATGGTCAGTAGAGGAGAGCTCCTCCTCTTCCTCTCCCCCTTTTCAGCCTTGCTTCTCTTGTTAGCTCCTTGAACCAGGCAGGAAAGATTCCAAGCTGAAGTGGAGCACAAACTGATGTCACCTTCCATCTATCAACAAAGCAGGAGCAAGCTGGGACTGCTCTGATCCCAGCTGCCTTAACTCTCCTCTGCTGCCTTCCTGGCAGGAATATGTGTGACAACAGAAACCCCTTTCTGCATGGGGTGGGGGGGTAGAAGACCACACATCTGTTGCTGGGGTTAACTCTTCCCTTCGTGGATGTGCTGGGCACCACTGAGTGCTGTTCCCACTTGAGGGGGTAGAAGAAGGGAAGGAGGATGGGAGTGGGAGGAAGGATGGAAGAGGAGTTGGAGGAAGGATGGAAGGGGAGTGGGAGGAAGGATGGAAGGGGAGTGAGAGGAAGGATGGAAGGGGAGTGGGAGGAAGGATGGAAGGGGAGTGAGAGGAAGGATGGAAGGGGAGTGGGAGGAAGGATGGAAGGGGAGTGAGAGGAAGGATGGAAGGGGAGTGGGAGGAAGGATGGAAGGGGAGTGGGAGGAAGGATGGAAGGGGAGTGGGAGGAAGGATGGAAGAGGAGTGAGAGGAAGGATGGAAGGGGAGTGAGAGGAAGGATGGAAGGGGAGTGAGAGGAAGGATGGAAGGGGAGTGGGAGGAAGGATGGAAGGGGAGTGAGAGGAAGGATGGAAGAGGAGTGAGAGGAAGGATGGAAGGGGAGTGGGAGGAAGGATGGAAGGGGAGTGAGAGGAAGGATGGAAGGGGAGTGGGAGGAAGGATGGAAGAGGAGTGAGAGGAAGGATGGAAGGGGAGTGAGAGGAAGGATGGAAGGGGAGTGGGAAGCAGTTGTGTCCACACATCTCTCTCGCTCCCTTTTGCTGCAAAATACCCAGAGGTCAGATGCAAAGTGATGGCCACACAAGCCCCTCTCTGTGGGCCTCATATCAAACCCCTCTCTGTGGGTCTAAGCTCCAACCCCCTCTGTGTGGGTCTAAGCTCCAACTCCCTCTGTGTGGGTCTCAGATTCAAGCCCCTCTGTGTGACTCTCAGTTCCAACTCCTCTGTGTGACTCTCAGTTCCAACCCCCTCTGTGTGGCTCTCAGTCCCAAGCCCAAGTGATCTGCAGAGCCATTTCTCCACCTCCTTTTCCTCTCCACCCCCCCACCCCCCGCCCCCAACCCCAGTCCCCATCAGGCTCTGCTTGCTCTGGAGGTGCCCAACCCCTTGGCTAACCTCTGCCCTCTACATTCCAGGTCTGCAGCCATGGAGAATGTGTCTATGCTGAAGACATCTTTAGGTCAACCAACTGCTCTGCCAAGTGTCCTGGGCATGCTGTAAGGCTCCAGAAGTTGATGCTAGTATCTCTTTGAGAGAGTGATAGCAGCTACAGAGCTTACTGATGGCAGAGGTTCAGGCCAGTAGTGATGGCAGCAGCCACTGGGGTAGGAAGTTGCACAGCTGCTGGCATCAGAAGCTTTGCTTTCTGTCAGAGCAGATCTGAGTTGATGCAGCAGCAATGAAGAGATGGACACAGACTCTCTGCCTGCCTCTGAGCCACAGACTCACAGCAGTTCTCTCCCAGGCCATTTTCTCTCTGGGGGAGATCATTGTCTTCCCCTTCTTTGAACTCTGAGAGATCTACAGATGCAAAGGGTGACTTTGTGCTGTGTCCTGGAGCTTTCAGAGGCAAGAGAGGTGATTGTGCCACTCTGCTCTGCTCACCCTGGAGTGTTGTGTCCACCTCTGGAGCCTTGAAACGTGGACCTGATGTAGAGGGTGAGAAGAGGCTACAAAGATGATCAGAGGGCTGGAGGACCTCCCAGGCTGGGAGAGTTGGGAGTGTGCAGCCTGAAGAAGAGAAGGCTCCAGGGAGACCTTAGAGCAGCCTTCCAGTACCTGAAGGAGACCTGCAGGAAGGCAGGGGAAGGACTTTCTACAAGGGCTTGCAGTGACAGGATGAGAGGCAGTGGTTTGAAACTGGAGCAGGGGAGATTCTGCCCCATCTGAGACCCCACCTGGAGCACTCTGTGCAGCTCTGGAGCCCCCAGCACAAGCAGGACATGGAAGTGTTGGAGCCAGCCCAGAGGAGGCCACCAAGGTGCTGAGAGGGCTGCAGCAGCTCTGCTCTGAGCACAGGCTGAGAGAGTTGGGGCTGTGCAGCCTGCAGAGGAGAAGGCTTCCAGGAGAGCTTGGAGTGGCCTGGCAGGGTCTGAAGGGGGCTGCAGGAGGGCTGGGGAGGGACTGTTGAGAAGGTGTGGGAATGGCAGGAGGAGGAGGAATGAGTTTGGAGTGGCAGAGGGGAGATTGGAAGTGGATGTGAGGAAGAAGTTGTTTGCAGTGAGGGTGGTGAGAGACTGGCACAGGTTGAGGGTGGTGAGACCCTGGCACAGGTTGAGGATGCTGAGACCCTGGCACAGGTTTGCCCAGGGAGGTTGTGGAGCACAGAAGCACCCAATGTGATCAAAGATCCCATTCTGTGCTTCTGTGCTCCACAACCTCCCTGGAGGTGTTCAGCCCCAGGCTGGATGAGATCTTGAGCAACCTGTTCTAGCAGGAGCTGTCCCTGCCTATGGCAGGAGGCTTGGAACTGGCTGAGCTTTGAGCTCCCTTCCAACCTGAACCATTCCATGCTTCTATCTCCAACCTGAGCATGCTTCCCTCTCTGTGCTCCCCTAGGTGTGTGACCATGAGCTGCAGTGCCAGTGTGAAGAGGGATGGGCACCACCAACCTGTGACAGCTCCTCCACAGTGATCAGTAAGTGCTGCGTGGCCACAGGCTGGGTCCTATCCTCTACCCTAACCCCAGGCAGGCAGCTTAAACCTTCCCTGGCTGCCAGACTGCCTTTGCAAACATCCAAGGCTCTGTTTTCTCTGCACCTTTGAGCTGCTGCAGCTTGAGGGATGCCTGGAGTGAGGCTTTTTTGTCTTTCTACACCCAGGAGGCTGCTCAGAGCAGCAGGTTCTGCTGTTCCCCACCCCGAGGCAACAAACACACAGCATTAGCTCACTGCCAGGTTTGAGAGAGGGCAAATCCCCAGAGGTTTTGCTGTCCTGGAGGCAAGCAAGTTCAGCTCTTTAGCATCTGCATGGAGCTGGGCTTCAGCTGATCCACCTCTGAAGGGCAATAGTTTGTGCACCCCACCTGGAGCAATGTGTGCAGGTCTGGAGCCCCCAACATAAGCAGGGCATGGAAGAGTTGTAGTCAGTCCAGTTGAGGCCACCAAGATGCTGAGAGGGCTGCAGCAGCTCTGCTCTGAGCACAGGCTGAGAGAGTTGGGGCTCTGCAGGCTGGAGAGGAGAAGGCTTTGGGGGACCTTAGAGCTGCCTTTCAGTACCTGAAGGAGGCTCCAGGAGGGCTGGGGAGGGACTATTGACAGGGTCTTGCAGTGCCAGGAGGAGGAGGAATGAGTTTAAGCTGGCAGAGGTGGCTGCAGCACCTCTGCTGCAAGGACAGGCTGGGAGAGTTGGGGCTGTTCAGCCTGGGGAGAAGAAGGCTCCAGGGAGAACCTCAGAGCTGCATTTCAACGTCTGAAGGGGACCTCCAGGCAGGCTGGGGAGAGACTGCTCAGCTCAGAAGGGGCTGTGGGGACAGGACCAGGGCAATGGTTTGGAAGTAGAGCAGGGCAGAGCCAGGTTGGACATCAAGAGGGAGTTCTGCAGCATGAGTGTGGTGAGAGACTGGAGGAGGCTGCCCAGGGATCTGATGGAGGCCACATCCCTGGAGCCATCCAAGATCAAGACTGGGTCAGAGGATGTTAGGGGTTGGAAAGGACCCAAAGAGCTCATCCAGTCCAAGCCCCCTGCCACAGCAGGACCACACAATCCAGCTCAGGGCACACAGAACACATCCAGACAGGCCTGGGAAGGCTCCACACAAGGAGACTCCACAACCTCTCTGGGCAGCCTGTGCCAGGCTCTGGGACCCTTCCAGCCAAGAAGTTGCCCTTGTGCTGAGCTGCAACCTCCTGTGCTGCAGCTTCCATCCACTGCTGCTGCTCCTGTCCCAGGCAGCAGTGAGCAGACCTGAAAAGGCTCCAGAGAAGGAGACCTTGGGGCAGCCTGATCTAGTTGGGGATTCTATGATGCTATGAAGGTCACCCAACCCAACCCTGATTGCAGGGAGGGATTTGGACTGGATGACCTTCATAGCATCATAGAATCACCCAGGTTGGAAGAGACCTTCAAGATGATCTAACCCAACCTAAGAGGACCTTCAGAGGTCCCTTCCAGCCCAAACCATTCTCTGATTCCATGATCTTAGAGTTCTCCTCCAGCCTTGGTGATTCTGTGGTTCCCACCACCAGCTGTGGCAGGAGAAGCACTGAGGACAGAGAAGGTCTACACCTTGAAGGGGGAGGGGGGAGGAAAAACTGATTGTAATGGGAAACTGCTCAGTTAAGAGTGGAACTGCCAAGAGCCTGCAGCTTGTGTCCTCTCCTCCTGGCAGGCTTTGCTGTTGCTGTCGGGGTGCTGGTGGTGCTGGCAGCCACAGCAACCACAGCAGTGCTGCTGATCCGCTGCAGAGGCTTCCAGAAGAGGTAAAATTCTACCCCCCAGAGGACCAAAACTCCCCAGAGCCAAGCAGCTCCCGCAGAGGTTTTACCCCTGGGGAGGTTGGGAGGGAGTCAGGCACTGGGGAAGCTAAGGGAGTTGGGCTGTGGTCTTTGGGAAGGTGTTTCAGGAAGCTCAGAGCTGGCAGAGGACTGAAGTTCTGCGACTGGGAGAGAGAGGTGTGGGGTAAGGGAGGGAGGGAGGGAGAGAGGGAGGGAGAGAGGGAGGAAGAGAAGGAGAAAGAATAAGAGGGAGAAAGAAAGTGAGGGAAGGAGGGAGGAAGAAAGAAAGGGAAGGAAGGAAGGAAGGAAGGAAGGAAGGAAGGAAGGAAGGAAGGAAGGAAGGAAGGAAGGAAGGAAGGAAGGAAGGAAGGAAGGAAGGAGGGAAGGAGGGAAGGAAGGAAGGAAGGAAGGAAGGAAGGAAGGAAGGAAGGAAGGAAGGAAGGAAGGAAGGAAGGAAGGAAGGAAGGAAGGAAGGAAGGAAGGAAGGAAGGAAGGAAGGAAGGAAGGAAGGAAGGGGAGGAAAGGACAGAGAAACAAAGGGAAGGGAAAATGAAGAGAAATAATAGAATGGAGAAAGGGAAGGAGAAAGAAAGGGAAGGAGAAAGAAAGGGAAGGAGGAAGGCAGAAAGAAAGGGAAGGAGCAAGGGAAGGAGGAAGAAAGAGAGTGGGAAAGGAAAGGAAGGAGAAAGGAGAGATAAAGAAATGGAGAGAGGGAAGGAGGAAGAAAGAAAGGGGAGAAATGAGAGGGAGAAAAAATAGGAGAGAGAAGTGGATGGAAAAAGAAAGGGAAGGGGAAAGGAAGGGAAGGGAAAGAGAGAGGAGGGAGGAAGGAAAAGAGAAAGGAGGGAGATAGGGAGAGAAGGGAGGAGGGAGAAAGAAAGGGAGGAAAGGACAGAGGAAAAGGGGAAGGAGAATGAAAGGGAGGGGGAAATGAAGGGAAGGAGAAAGAATTGGAGGGAGAAAGAAAGGAAGAGAGGGAGAAAGAAAGAGAAGGAGAAAGTGAGGGAGGGAGGAGTGGCAGGAGAAAGGGAGGAAAGGGCAGAGAAAGAAAGGGAGGGAGAAAGAATAAGAAGGAGAAAGAAAGGGAGGGGGAAAGGAGGGGAAGGAGAAAGAATAAGAAGGAGAAAGAAAGGCAGAGGGAAAGGAGGGGAAGGAGAAAGAGGGAGAAAGAAAGAGAGGGGGAAAGGAAGGGAGAGCAAAAGGAAAGGCCCTGTCTGTGGCACACAGCAGCTGGGCTAGGGCAGGCACTCCACCTCTGCAGGGCATTTAACCTCAGCCAGGCAGGAGTCACTCTTATTTGTGGTGTTTGCACAGCTGCCAGACCAGGAGGGGACCTGGAGCCTCAAACCAAGTCTTTGTGGACCAAGAGCAAAGACACAGAGAGCAGCCTGTCCTGGCAGCCCCTGCCCAGAAGGTAAGAGCAGGGAGGCACTGGCTCAGCTCTGGTCCCCCTGGCACTGTGAGCAAGGGCTGGAAACACCCAAACCCATCAGGCAGAGTGTGCTGCACTTCCAGGAGGGTTTCCAACCACTGCTCTGTGGCTGAGGGGATGGTGCTGGGAATCCCAGCATGGAGAGGGAGTGGTGCAAGCAGGTTGAGGCTCTGGCCCTGGGAAAGGGCATGCAGAGGCAATGCAGCAGAGGAGGGCTCCATCCAACTTACCTGTTCCCTGCTTTCAGGTCACTGATAAGAAACTTCTCCTCCCCATACCTCCACCACAGGAGACCAAACCACAGCTCCAGAGTGTGAGTACTTGGAGAGGATTTCTTTGCCTTCATGCCAGCTGTGGGGACAGCAGCACAGAGGTGGAGGCTCAGAGTGATGACCTGGTCCTGAGGGTTGAGATCCAGACACAGCCCTGAGTGATGCCTCAGGGCCAGGCAGCAGAGAGCATCCCTGCTCCTGAAGCCAACCTGTCCTTAAGCCCTAGGGCTGCAGCTGATGGGGGGGACATGGGGTGATGGGGGTCAGACTGAAAGAGGCAGAGATTTAGCTGGAGAGAAGGGAGCAATTCTTGCCAGTGAGGGTGGGGAGACACTGGAAGAGGCTGCCCTGGGATCTGATGGAGGCCACATCCCTGGAGCCATCCAAGATCAGACTGGATCAAAGGATGTCAGGGGTTGGAAGGGACCCAAAGAGCTCATCCAGTCCAAGCCCCCTGCCACAGCAGGACCACACAATCCAGCTCAGGGCACACAGCAACACATCCAGACAGGCCTGGGAAAGCTCCAGAGAAGGAGTCCCTGGGGCAGCCTGATCCAGTTGGAGATGTCCCTGCTGATTGCAGGTGGAGGTGGGGAGGGGACTGGATGACCTTCAGAGGTCCCTTCCAGCCCAAACCATTCTCTGATCTTAGGATGGGACCTGCCCCAACCCTGGAAATAGCCAAGATGAGGTTGTGGGGGACACTGAGCAACCTGCTCTAGCTGGGAGTGTCCCTGCTGCCTGCTGGGGGGTTGGATTGGATGAGCTTGAGAGGTCCCTTCCACCCCAAACCATTTGATGACTGTAGGAAGCCTGCAGGTTGCCATGGGAACATGACTATCCCAGCACGTCTACAGGGTCAGTGTGGTTCACATCCTCTTCTTTTCCAGCCCATTACAAGGCCAAAAGTTCCTCCACCTCCTGTCCCTTCTACCAAGCCAACTTCATCTCACACAGTACAGATTTGTGTAAGTACCTCCCTGAAACTTCTCACATCCACCTTGCAAATGGCTACCAGATGCCAGAGCTGCACTGAGGGGTAGCTGAGACCCCATCCCTGGAGATACTCAAGCTCAGGTTTGATAAGGCTCTGAGCACCCTGATCTAATGGGCTGCAGCAGCAGCAGTGTGGCCAGCAGGGCCAGGGAGGGGATTCTCCCCCTCTGCTCTGCTCTGCTCAGACCCCACCTGGAGTCCTGCATCCAGCTCTGGAGCCCCTGGGACAAGAGGGCTGTGGAGATGCTGGAGAGTGTCCAGAGCAGGGTCAGGAGGATGCTGAGAGGCTGCAGCAGCTCTGCTGTGAGCACAGCCTGAAAGAGTTGGGGCTGTGCAGGCTGCAGCAGAGGAGGCTCCCAGGGGACCTTCTTGTGGCCTTGCAGCATCTGAAGGGGGCTCCAAAAAAGCTGGGGAGGGACTTTTGAGGCTGTGAGGGAGTGGCAGGAGTGGGGGGGATGGAGCAAAGCTGGAGGTGGGGAGAGTGAGGCTGGAGGGGAGGAGGAAGTTGTTGAGCAGGAGAGTGGTGAGAGCCTGGCAGGGGCTGCCCAGGGAGGGGGTTGAGGCCCCATGGCTGGAGGTGTTTGAGGCCAGGCTGGCTGAGGCTGTGTGCAGCCTGCTCTAGGGTAGGGTGTCCCTGGGCATGGCAGGGGGTGGCACTGCCTGCTCCTTGTGCTCCCTTCCAACCCTGCCTGGTTCTATGATTGAGGAGACCTCAGTGGTCTTCTGGAAGGAGTCTGAACTCCACACACACTCACACACCCCAATGCCTTTGGTCTGTTGTGTCCTCTTGCATATGGACAGGTTGATTAAGTCACCTTTAGCTTTTCCTCTCTGAGGTCACTCCAGCAGCAGCTGAGGGCTGCAGAGGTTCTGCAGCTGCCCACATGGGGAAGCCTCCCGGCACTGAAAGCACTTCTTTTGTTACAGATCCCAGAGAGGAAACCTGCACAGCTCCCAGTCCCCAAGGGCAAACCTCCACCCCCACCCCCACCCAAGGTAAGGCACTCCACAGAGCACAGCCTGTGTCTGGAAGGGACCTTCAAGGAGATGCTGAGAGGGCTGCAGCAGCTCTGCTCTGAGCACAGGCTGAGAGAGCTGGGGCTGTGCAGGCTGCAGAGGAGAAGGCTTCCAGGAGGACCTTAGAGCTGCCTGGCAGGGTCTGAAGGGGGCTGCAGGAGGGCTGGGGAGGGACTGTTGAGAAGGGCTTGGAATGGCAGGAGGAGGAGGAATGGGTTTGGAGTGGCAGAGGGGAGATTGAAAGTGGCTGTGAGGAAGAAGTTGTTTGCAGTGAGGGTGGTGAGAGACTGGCACAGGTTGAGGGTGCTGTGACCCTGGCACAGGTTGAGGGTGGTGAGACCCTGGCACAGGTTTGCCTAGGGAGGTTGTGGAGCACAGAAGCACCCAATGTGATCTTTGATCACATTGGGTGCTTCTGTGCTCCACAACCTCCCTGGAGGGTGTTCAGCACCAGGCTGCATGAGACCTTGAGCAACCTGTTCTAGCAGGAGCTGGAACTGGCTGAGCTTTGAGCTCCCTTCCAACCTAACCCATTCTATGACTCAGGAGCACCTTCAAGCCAGCACTGCAAGGTGCTCAGCGAGGTGAAAGAAGCTCTTTTGGGGATGCAACTCCTTGGATGGGCACCAGGCAGGTTGTGATTTAACCTTTGCTTTCTCATGTAGGCTTTGGCCCCTCCAGCTAACCCCAGAGTGTGAAGGATCTGAAGCAAGAGTGATGGAGGTACTTGGAATCTTCAGGGACCTTTTGTTTGTCCCTTGGCTCCTCCACCTTTGGCAAAGCACCCAAGAGACTCTTCCTGTCCTCCTCCAAACAGCTACAAAGGACTGACAGCTGCTTTGAAGGGACCAAAAATGAGTTTCAAACAGGTTGGATGAAGCCTTCAGCAACTTGGTCCAGCAGGAGATGTCCCTGCCCAGGGCAGGGGGGTTGGAACTGGATGAGCTTCAAGGTCCCTTCCAATCCAACCTGTTCTATGAACTCTTTGGAGATGACATCAAGCTTCTATCCAAAAGGAAAGGAAGCAGAATTGCTGCTGGCACTGAGGTGTAAGCTGGAAGTTATGGAAGCTGCTCCATGCATCCTCACTCTTAGGCCACCACCAAAGGCTGTGGCTGCACTTGGGATGTCCTAGGACTGCACTGCTGTTCTGGGGACAGAGCTGAGACCATCAGGGAAGTTTGGGAGCTGGAAAAGAGAAGTTTGGCTCTGGGTGTTTGGGAGCTGCAAAAGGGAAGTTTGGCTCTGGGTGTTTGGAGCTGCAGAAGGGAAGTTTGGCTCTGGGTGTTTGGAGCTGCAGAAGGGAATTTGGCTCTGGGTGTTTGGAGCTGCAGAAGGGAAGTTTGGCTCTGGGTGTTTGGAGCTGCAGAAGGGAAGTTTGGCTCTGGGTGTTTGGAGCTGCAAAAGGGAAGTTTGGCTCTGGGTGTTTGGAGATGCAAAAGGGAAGTTTGGATCTGGGTGTTTGGGGCTGCAGAAGGGAAGTTTGGCTCTGGGTGTTTGGGGCTGCAGAAGGGAAGTTTGGCTCTGGGTGTTTGGGGCTGCAGAAGGGAAGTTTGGCTCTGGGTGTTTGGGAGCTGCAGAAGGGAAGTTTGGCTCTGGGTGTTTGGAGATGCAAAAGGGAAGTTTGGCTCTGGGTGTTTGGGAGCTGCAGAAGGGAAGTTTGGCTCTGGGTGTTTGGAGATGCAAAAGGGAAGTTTGGATCTGGGTGTTTGGGGCTGCAGAAGGGAAGTTTGGCTCTGGGTGTTTGGGGCTGCAGAAGGGAAGTTTGGCTCTGGGTGTTTGGGAGCTGCCTCCTGCCTGGGGCTGTTCAAGGGCAGCTTGGATGAGACCTTGAGACACTGAGTCTCGTTGAGAGATGTCCATGGGCATGGCAGGAGGTTGGCACAGATGATCTCTGAGGTCCCTCCCAACCTGAGCCATTCTCCTGGACACTGTGGTCCTGTGTGATCTCCTCTGGGTGATCCTGCTCTAGCAGGGGGTTGGTCCCTCTCAACCTCCCCCTTCTGTGAAACACAGACCTACAGCAGCTTGTGGTGCACAGCTCTGCCCGGGCCAGCATCTCTGGTGCCAGCAGGTGCCAGCCCCGTGGTGGAGCACAGGTGGAGTCCTCTACAGAGGCTTCCCCGCAGGGACCAGCTCCTGCTGCGCGATGCAAACCTGACACCTGCTGTCCAAAGGCTCCAACTGCAGGAGCAGCCTGAACCCGACAGCGCTGAGACCCAGAGAGGCATGGAAGAGAGCTCCGAGCTCAGCCCTGCCCAACCAACCAGACCATGGCACTCAGTGCCCCAGCCAGCCTTGGCTGCAACACCTCCAGCCATGGGCACTGCACCACCTCCCTGGGCAGCCCATGCCAGTGCCAATCACTCTCTCTGACAACAACTTCCTCCTCACCTCCAGCCTCAACCTGCCCTGCCACAGCTTGAGGCTGTGTCCTCTTGTTCAAACCCCTCCAAAGCCAACAACCTGCAGGAAATCTTCACTCCTCTAATTGCCAACAACCTGCAGGACTTCCTTCCTTCCTTCCTTCCTTCCTTCCTTCCTTCCTTCCTTCCTTCCTTCCTTCCTTCCTTCCTTCCTTCCTTCCTTCCTCCCTCCCTTCCTTCTTTCCTCCCTTCCTCCCTCTCTTCTTTCCTCCCTTCCTTCCTCCCTCTCTTCCTTCTTTCCTCCCTTCCTCCTTCTCTTCTTTCCTCCCTTCCTTCCTCCCTCCCTCCCTCTCTCCCTCCCTTTTCTCCCTTCCTTCCTTCCTTCCTTCCTTCCTTCCTTCCTTCCTTCCTTCCTTCCTTCCTTCCTTCCTTCCTTCCTTCCTTCCTTCCTTCCTTCCTTCCTTCCTTCCTTCCTTCCTTCCTCCCTCCCTCCCTCCCTCCCTCCCTCCCTTCCATCCCTTCCAGGGATGCTGCTACCAAGAAAGAGGAACCCTTTAGCTCCTCGCACCTCCCAAACCAAACCTCGCTGCCAAGAGGACTCTCTCCGGGGGTGGTGCCGCAAACACATCGCGCTCTGGGAGCATCCCAGCAGGCAGAGTCCCTCAGCAGCTCCTGGCCGTGCAGATTCAACTCCAGCCATCAGAGGGCAATGGGACACGGAGAAGAAGCTCCTCTCGCCTGCTATCGGCTGACTGCTATCACCTCGGACCGATCGATTCGGAACTGACTGCATCCTCTGCCCTTGGCTTATGGACTGGGGAGGCATTAACAAGGACGCCGGCAGCCAGGAGGACGAGTGGGGAGTCTGGAGCACATCCAGCTCGTCAGACACAGAGGCACCAGACAGCTAATAAATAGGCTCAACCCAACCCTTCAAACATGACACCGTGGCCAGAACATGCTCTAAAGCCCCCAGGCAGCCCTCATTGATTCAGGTTTTACTGAGCAGAGCACCGAAGGGCTGTTGGCTTTTCTTCCCCTGCCAGCCTTCAGCAGGATGAATAATCAATGTCACTGCTGGCATGAAGAGAAGCATTTCCTTCCCCTCCTTGGCTTCCTCCTGCCAGCACATCTCCAGAGTGCTGCATAAATCATATGAATCATTGATTGGTTTAGGTTGGAAGGGACCTCAAAGGTCATCTAGTTCCAAACCCCCCCTCTATAGGCAGGGACAGCTCCCACCACCCTAG
This sequence comes from Pogoniulus pusillus, assembly GCF_015220805.1. NCBI lineage: Eukaryota > Metazoa > Chordata > Aves > Piciformes > Lybiidae > Pogoniulus > Pogoniulus pusillus. Next base: position 4,540,320 of record NC_087305.1, on the reverse strand, counting down.
GACAGAAGCCACTAAAAGGCTGCAGGCTGAGTCTCACTGAGTGGGAAGCAGCCAGAACTGATGGAAGCACTGAAGATCAGTTCTACCTTCTCCTACCTTCTGTTGGAGGGGAGCAGAGCCCTGCAGAGGGACCTGGGCAGGCTGCGTGGGTGGGCAGAGGCCAAGGGGATGAGATTGGACAAGGCCAAGGGCAGGTTCTGCACTTTGGCCACAACAACCCCAAGCAGCTACAGGCTGGGGCCAGAGTGGCTGAGAGCAGCCAGGAGGAAAGGGACCTGGGGGTGCTGATAGAGAGTAGCTAAAGATGAGGCAGCAGTGCCCAGGTGGGCAGCAGAGCCAATGGCATCCTAGGCTGGCTGAGGAGCAGTGTGGGCAGCAGGACAAGGGAGCTGCTTCTGCCCCTGTGCTCAGCACTGCTCAGGCCACCCCTGCAGTGCTGTGTCCAGGTCTGGGCTCCTCCATTGCAGAGAGATGCTGAGGTGCTGGAAGGTGCCCAGAGCAGGGCAGCAAGGCTGGGGAGGGGCCTGGAGCACAGCCCTGTGAGGAGAGGCTGAGGGAGCTGGGGGGGTGCAGCCTGCAGCAGAGGAGGCTCAGGGTTGACCTCATTGCTGTCTACATCTACCTGAAGGGAGGATGTAGCCAGGTGGGGTTGGGCTCTTCTCCCAGGCAACCAGCAACAGAAGAAGGGGCCAGAGGCTGAAGCTGTGTCAGGGCAGGTTGAGGCTGGAGGTGAGGAGGAAGTTGTTGTCAGAGAGAGTGATTGGCACTGGAATGGGCTGCCCAGGGAGGTGGTGGAGGCACTGTCCCTGCAGGTGTTCAAGCAAAGTCTGGATGAGGCACTGAGTGCCATGGTCTGGTTGACTGGATAGGGCTGGGTGCTAGGCTGGGCTGGATGATCCTGGAGCTCTCTTCCAACCTGGCTGATTCTGTGATTCTATGATTCTATGAATCCACCAGCTTGGAAGAGACCTCCAGGATCATCCAGTCCTGGAGGCACACTCTGAGTGCTCAGGTACACAAAAGGTCACAGGGTCACAGCCACAGGCAGGCTGGCAAAGCCTCTCAGGGTCACCAAGCCCAACCTAGAGCCCTTCTCTGCCAGAGTCACCTTTAAGCATAGCCCCAAGCACCACATCCAAAGTCACCCCCGGGCTGGGTGACTCCAGCACCTCCCTGGGCAGCTCATGCCAGTCCCTGACCACTCTCTCCATCAAAAACCTTTCCCTCATGCCCAGACTAAACCTCCCCAGCCTCAGCTTGAGGCCATTCCCCTTTGTTCTGTCTCCACTCACCTGTGAGCAGAGCCCAGCAGCAGCCTCTGCACAATGCCCCTTCAGGTAGCTGCAGGCAGCAATGAGCTTTGCCCTCAGCCTCCTCTTCCTCACACTGCCCATCCCTCACTTGTTCCTCATCAGATTCATTCCCCAGGCCCTTCTTTGCCCTGCTCTGGACCTGCTCCAGCACCTCCACACCTCTCTTGCATAGCAATGGCCAAAACTGAACACAACACTCGAGCTGTGGCCTCACCAGAGCCGAGTCCAAGGGCACAATCATCCCCTCCCTGCTGGCCACAGCACCTTTCATACAAGCCAGGATGCCATTGGCCTTCCTGGCCACCTGGGCACACTGCTGGCTCCTCTTCATCTGCCTGGGCACACTGCTGGCTCCTCCTCAGCTGCCCATCTGTTACAACCCCCAAATCCCTCCCTGCCAAGCAGCTCTCCAGCCCCACTGCCCCGAGCCTGTGGTGCTGTTTGGGGGTCTCTCTTTTACATCTCTCCACACAAGGAGACAGAAGTGAGCTGCTCTCTGCCAGGAATTCTCTCTCTCCATGTCCTTAAGTGCACTGCAGTAATGCACTTTCCATGTTCCCTTCCCCAGCCAGCAGTGAGAGCTGTGTCCCTGAGTCCCAGCAGCAGCTGCCTCCTGTCAGAGTGCTGCAGTGGATTGGCTAAACACCTGCCAGAAGTGAGCTTGGCCTCCCCAAAAAACATCTTTACCACCCATCCCCGTCCTGTGGTGAGGCTTCAGAACAGCAGAGAAACCCCAGGAGAGTGTCCAAGGGAGGAGAAGACAGTGCCAGTGCAGGCTGGCAGCCAAGGAGCTGGAACAGGACAGGAGTCTCTCCCCCCAGAGACACCAACTCCAAGCTTTGCTGCAGGCAAACTGAGCCCAAGCCCTCCCCACCCCCTGCTCACGACACCTTCCCTCCAGACAGGCAGCAGAGGACAGCAAGAAGGGTCCCACTGATGCTGATGCTGCTCAGGATGCTTTGTGCCAGCTTTCAAGGCCACCACAGAGCTTCTCTGCCCCTCTGGCGGTGCCCTGGGACTGGCTCTCGTGCCAGCTGCAGGCTCCTTGGCACGCAGCAGCTGCCACCAAGGCTTGGCTTTTCAGAAGGGTTTAGCATCTTCCACACCCAGCTCACTCACCTGGAAACTCAGTGCCTGCCTTGTGCTCCTCACACTTCAGCTCTGCACGTTCAGAATAAGGACAGCAGCTCCTCTGCCCTGGCCCCATCTGCCTCAGCCCTGGCAGCTGCAGTGTCCTCGCTTGCCCCCCAGGGCTGCAGAGAGGATGCCCAAGTCCTGAGCTGGGCCCACTGTGACCAGTTCCCAAACTCCCATCCTGGCTGCACCTTTCTGGGTCCTTTCTCCTCTCCTCTCCTCTCCTCTCCTCTCCTCTCCTCTCCTCTCCTCTCCTCTCCTCTCCTCTCCTCTCCTCTCCTCTCCTGGTGCATTTATTGCAGCCCACACCAAGGGCCCTGTGGTGTGACCTTTCCTAGGCTCTAACAGCACAAACCATAGAATCAGGCAGGGTTGGAAGGGACCACAAGGAGCAGCCAGTCCCAACCCCCCTGCCATGCCCAGGGACACCCTACCCTAGAGCAGGCTGCACACAGCCTCAGCCAGCCTGGCCTCAAACAACACCTCCAGGGATGAGGCTTCCATCACCTCTCTGGGCAGCTCCTGCCAGGCTCTCACCACCCTCCTGCTGAACAACTTCTTCCTAACCTTCACCACCACGAATACTGACCCCCCCCTGCTGCCCTCAGCTCTCTCAGCACTCAGCCTGGTGATGCTGCTCTCTGCTGGCTCTGATCTTTCTTTGTAGAAGAGAATTGTGGAAAAGACCTTTGGGATCCTCCAGTCCAACCCTGCTCTGCCTCCACCAAGGCTGGGGCTAAAGCATGGCCCTCAGCACCACAGCTCTGCAGCTTGCAAACACCTCCAACGATGGAGATGCAAACACCTCCCTGGGCAGCCTGTGCCAGGCTTTGAGGGAGGAGGGGAGAGGGGAGAAGAAGGGGAAGGGAGAAGAAGGGAGGAGAAGGGAAGAGACAGGAGAAGAAAGGGAGAAGAAGGAAGGAGAAGGGAGAAGGGACAGAGCAGAGAGGGGAGAGGAGAGAGGGAAGAAAGGAGAAGGCAGAAGGGAGAACAGAGAAGGGAGAAGGGAGAAGATGGGAGAAGGGAGAAGATGGGAGGAGAAGGGAGAATGGAGAAAGGAGAAGGGAGGAGATGGAAGAAGAGAGGTGACAAGGGGAGAAGGGAGGAGAAGGGAGAAGGGAGAAGGGAGGAGATGGGAGAAGGGCCAGATCAGAAAGGGGAGAGGAGAGAGGAGAGAGGGAAGAAGGGAGAAGGGAAAAAGGAGAAGGGAGAAGGAGAAGAAGGGAGAAGGGAGAAGGGAGAAGGGAGAAAGAGAAGTGAGAAGGACAGAGCAGAGTGGGCAGAAGGGAGAGGGGAGAGGAGAGAGGGAGGAAGGGTGGTGTGACCCTGGGCCTGCCTCATCCAGCAATCACCAGACCTCCTCCTCCTCCTCCTCCTCCTGGGCAGCTGCAGTGTGGTGTGAATTTTTCATGCTGGACTCAGCTGCCTGCTGCAGGCATGGAGCTGGGAGGGAAAACAAACCTGAAATATTAATCACCCACTGCAGAGTGCAGGCAGGAACAGAGCCACAGCTGAGGACAGGGAACCTCAGATGGCCCAAGGAGCTGCTCCCTCCCTGCCCAAAAGCCAGGAGAGGACCTGGGAAGGATTTGTTGCTGGATCTCAGCTTTTGGGGTGTTCAGCAGCTGCTCTGTGGGGTTCAGCAGCTGCTCTGTGGGGTTCAGCAGCTGGTTCCACACCAGGAACATGGCTTGGGGTAGCTGAACATCCCAGACTGTCATCCTTGGCCATCCCCTGGCACTGCTATGCAAGAGAGGTGTGGAGGTGCTGGAGCAGGTCCAGAGGAGGGCAAAGAAGGGCCTGGGGAATTAATCTGATGAGGAGCAAGTGAGGGATGGGCAGTGTGAGGAAGAGGAGGCTGAGGGCAGAGCTCATTGCTGCCTGCAGCTACCTGAAGGGGAATTGTGCAGAGGCTGCTGCTGGGCTCTGCTCACAGGTGAGTGGAGACACAACAAAGGGGAATGGCCTCAAGCTGAGGCTGGGGAGGTTTAGTCTGGGCATGAGGGAAAGGTTTTTGATGGAGAGAGTGGTCAGGGACTGGCATAAGCTGCCCAGGGAGGTGCTGGAGTCCCCAAGCCTGGATGTGTTTCAGGGTGGTTTGGATGTGGTGCTTAAGGAGATGGTTTAAGATGACTCTTAGGGTTAGAGGTTGGGCTTGGTGAGCAGAGAATCATAGAATGGTTTAGGTTGGAAGGGAGCTCAAAGCTCAGCCAGTTCCAGCTCCCCTGCCATAGGCAGGGACACCTCCTGCTAGAACAGGTCACTCAAGGTCTCATGCAGCCTGGTGCTGAGCACCTCCAGGGAGGTTGTGGAGCACAGAAGCACAGAATGTGATCAAAGACCACAGAGAGAGCAGAGCCAAGGGGCAGAATCCCCTCCCCTGCCCTGTGCCCACACTGCTCTGGCTGCAGCCCAGCACAGGGTTGTGTCTGGGCTGCACTCACACTGCAGGCTCCTGCTGAGCTTTGCATCAACATCCTCCTCTGAGAGAATCTTAGAACCATAGAACCAGGCAGGGTTGGAAGGGAGCACAAGGAGCAGGCAGTGCCAACCCCTGCCATGCCCAGGGACACCCTACCCTAGAGCAGGCTGCACACAGCCTCAGCCAGCCTGGCCTCAAACACCTCCAGCCATGGGGCCTCAACCACCTCCCTGGGCAGCCCCTGCCAGGCTCTCACCACTCTCCTGCTCAACAACTTCCTCCTCACCTCCAGCCTCACTCTCCCCACCTCCACCTTTGCTCCATCCCCCCCACTCCTGCCACTCCCTCACAGCCTCAGAAGTCCCTCTCCAGCTTTTTTGGAGCCCCCTTCAGATGCTGGCAGGTCACAAAAAGCAACACCTTGACTCTGGGAGGAAGAACTGCCGAGCTGAGCATCCACCTGGTGTTGTGTTCACCTGCAGCAGAGGACCAGAGGCTGCTTTTCGGTCAGGTCAGCTCTTTGGAGAAGTGCTGAGCTGCACAGCAGCAGTGCTGTGACCTCTCCAGCCACCAAGGTGCTGCCCAGGGTGCCAATTTAGGGGGTAATGATCTGTGACATCCTGAACAAGGCATCAGCAGCGTTGCCTTGGCTGGGCCAAGAGAATTGATGGCTTCACTGTGGAGCTGGTCCAGAAGTGATTGAAGGCAGTGGGGAAAGCAGCACTGAATTTTTTGGTTGGGATCCGACAGCAAAGCTGAACAGTCCTGGGATTGAGGAGATGCTCCAGCAATAAGGATTTGCACCAGGGAGGGGTGAAAAGAGGATTCATGAGCCTGGGATTGAGGAGGTTGATCCAGCACAAAGGATTTGCACCAGGGAGAGGTGAAAAGAGGATTCATGAGCCTGGGATTGAGGAAGTTGATCCAGCACAAAGGATCTGCACCAGGGAGAGGTGAAAAGAGGATTCACAGTCCTGGAGTGAGAAGGTTGAAGGTTGCTCCAACAAAAAAGAGTTTACAGCAGGGAGAGCTGAAGAGAGGTTTCACAGTCCTGGGGTTGAGGAGGTTGCTCCAGCACAAAGGATTTGCACCAGGGAGAGGTGAAAAGAGGATTCATGATCCTGGGACTGAGGAGGTTGTCCCTGATTTGCACCAGGGAGAGCTGAAGAGAGGTTTCACAGTCCTGGGGTTGAGGAGGATGATCAAACAAAAAGGGTTTACAGCAGGGAGAGCTGAAGAGAGGTCTCAGAGGCAGCCTCACATCTCTCTCTTGGCAGAGGTTCCAGATTCCACAATCCCAACCCATCAGTCAGAGCAGGAAGGAAAAGGCTCCAGACAGATGGCTGAGGAAGAAAAGGGTTGCCAGTGGAGATGGAGTCTCAGTCCTCGAAGGAAGCTGTAGCCAAAAATACTCCAAAGCTCAGGACACTCCCAGAGAGATGCTAAATTCAGGAGGAGAGGAACCTCTGCAAGGCTGTGCCTGAGGATAAGGAGGGATCAGTTCACTGCAAAGGGCTCCTTAACCTCCTGAAGCATTTGAGTGCCACACATAGAATGGGCTGGGTTGGAAGGGACCTCCACCCCCCTCTGCACTCAGCAGGGACATCCTCAGCTAGATCAGGTTGCTCAGAGCCTTCTCAAGCCTGACCCCCTGGTCCTGTCCCTGCAGGAATTGATCCCTCTGCAGCCTTCTTGCAGCCCCTTTCAGGTCCTGGCAGGCTGCTATTAGGTCTCCCTGGAGCTTTCTCTTCTCCAGGCTGGACAACTCCATCCCAATCACCTCCCTGGGCAACCTGTTCCAGTGCTCCACCACCCTCATGCTGCAGAACCTGACCCTCACATCCAATCCAAACCTCCTTTTCTCTCACTTCCAACCATTCCTCAGGTCCTGTCCCTGCAGGAATTGATCCCTCTGCAGCCTTCTTGCAGCCCCCCTCAGGTCCTAGCAGGCTGCTATTAGGTCTCCCTGGAGCCTTCTCCAGGCTGGACAACTCCATCCCAACCATCTCCCTGGGCAACCTGTTCCAATGCTCCACCACCCTCATGCTGCAGAACCTGCTCCTCACATCCACCTCCTTTTCCCTCACTTCAAACCATTGCCCCTGGTCGTGTCCCTGCAGGAAGCAATCCCTCTGCAGCCTTGTTACAGCCCCCTTCAGGTCCTGGCAGGCTGCTATTAGGTCTCCCTGGAGCCTTCTCTTCTCCAGGCTGGACAGCTCCAGCTCGCTCAGCCTGTCCCCTAGCACGTTGCCAGCACTATGGCAGAGCTGCTGCCACTCAAGAGAGCAAGGACATTCCATATCAGCCAGGATTTGCCATGCACTGCTTTGTCTGACATGATAGGATGAGAGGAAATGGCCTCAAGTCACTCCAGGAGAGGTTCAGGTTGGACATGAGAAGGAGCTTGCTCCCTGCTGACTGAGCAAGCCTTCAGCACCCCCCAGGGTGGTTTTCCTTCCACAGAATCACAGAAGTTCTTAGATGGCAAAAGACCTTCAAGGCCCTCGAGTCCAATCATTGGTTTCACACTGACAAGTCCTTGACTCAACCAAATCCCTCAGCACAACCTCTGAGCACTCTGAATCACTGAGCCAGGAGGATGCTCAGAGGCTGCAGCAGCTCTGCTGTGAGCACAGCCTGAAAGAGTTGGGGCTGTGCAGGCTGCAGCAGAGGAGGCTCCCAGGGGACCTTCTTGTGGCCTTGCAGCATCTGAAGTGGGCTCCAAAAAAGCTGGGGAGGGACTTTTGAGGCTGTGAGGGAGTGGCAGGAGTGGGGGGGATGGAGCAAAGGTGGCGGTGGGGAGAGTGAGGCTGGAGGTGAGGAGGAAGTTGTTGAGCAGGAGAGTGGTGAGAGGCTGGAATGGGTTGCCCAGGGAGGGGGTTGAGGCCCCATGGCTGGAGGTGTTTGAGGCCAGGCTGGCTGAGGCTGTGTGCAGCCTGCTCTAGGGTAGGGTGTCCTTAGGCATGGCAGGGGGTTGGCACTGCCTGCTCCTTGTGGTCCCTTCCAACCCTGCCTGGTTCTGTGATTCTATGGTTGGAAAACACCACCAGGGTCATCCAGTCCAACCTTCATCCCAGCATCCTTCATCACCAGCCCACAGCCTCCAGCACCACATCCACTCTCCTCTCAAACACCTCCAGGGCAGCCTGTGCCAGTGCCTGACCACCTGCTCAGGGAAGAATTCCCTCCCAACATCCAACCTAAACCTCTCCTGACACAACTTGAGGCCATCTCCTCTTGTCCTAGCAGTAGTAACTGGGGAGCAGAGACCAGCTCCAGCCTCACTGCAACCTCCTTTTAGGTACTTGTAGAGGGCAATAAGGTCCCCTCTCAGCCTCCTCTTCTCCAGACTAACCAACCCCAGCTCCCTCAGCTGCCCCTCATAGCTCATGTTTGCCAGACCTCTCCCCAGCCTCATCACCCTTCTCTGCAGCTGCTCCAGCACCTCAATGTCCCTTCTTGGCACCCCTGGAGGGAGAGTGAGAGGAGTGGGGGGAGGATTTGAAGGCAATTTTGTCCTTCCTTTATGCAGGGGAAAGAAAGAACCCCGAAGGTGACCTCCAGCCTTGCACCTCCGATGTTAACCTGAGTACCTGCTTTATTTTCAGGAGGGCTGACTCTGCAGAAAGCTTTGTTGGAACACTCCCAGAGGGTATTGCTGGGACAGCTGAAATGTCCTGCTGCCAAGATAAGTAATTAAGGAAAACTAACAGAAGAAGGGGGAGGGAGGAAGGAAAGAAAGAAAGAAAGAATAAGGGGAGGGAGTGGAAAACAGCATCAAAGAATTTCATGTCAAGGTTGAAAACCTACAGGCTGGCTGAAAGGGGAGCAGGCTGCAACGACTTCCTTCAGAGGATTTATGGCTCTTGGATTTCAGAGGGGAGGGTGATGGATGGAGGAGCACAAGAGATGAATGCAGCAGCCTGGAGTTTGGGTTGTCCTCATAATGTTTGTTTGGCTTTAGGCATTAATCCAAAGCTGCTGCACACAGAACTGCTGGGCACAGAAGGTGCTGGGCACAGAAGGTGCTGGGCACAGAAAGTGCTGAAAACAGAAGCTGCTGCACACAGAAGCTGCTGCACACAGAAGATGCTCAACACAGATGCTGCTGCACACAGAACCTGCTGCACACAGAAGCTGCTGCACACAGAAGCTGCTGCACACAGAAGATGCTGCACACAGAACCTGCTGCACACAGATGCTGCTGCACACAGATGCTGCTGCACACAGAAGCTGCTGCACACAGATGCTGCTGCACACAGATGCTGCTGCACACAGAAGCTGCTGCACACAGAAGATGCTGCACACAGAAGATGCTGCACACAGAACCTGCTGCACACAGAAGCTGCTGCACACAGAAGATGCTGCACACAGAAGATGCTGCACACAGAACCTGCTGCACACAGATGCTGCTGCACACAGAACCTGCTGCACACAGAAGCTGCTGCACACAGAAGATGCTGCACACAGAACCTGCTGCACACAGAAGATGCTGCACACAGAAGCTGCTGCACACAGATGCTGCTGCACACAGAAGCTGCTGCACACAGAAGCTGCTGCACACAGAAGATGCTGCACACAGAACCTGCTGCACACAGAAGATGCTGCACACAGAAGATGCTCAACACAGATGCTGCTGCACACAGAACCTGCTGCACACAGAAGCTGCTGCACACAGAAGATGCTGCACACAGAACCTGCTGCACACAGAAGATGCTGCACACAGATGCTGCTGCACACAGAAGCTGCTGCACACAGATGCTGCTGCACACAGAAGCTGCTGCACACAGAAGCTGCTGCACACAGAAGATGCTGCACACAGAAGATGCTGCACACAGATGCTGCTGCACACAGAAGCTGCTGCACACAGAACCTGCTGCACACAGAAGCTGCTGCACACAGAAGATGCTGCACACAGAAGATGCTGCACACAGATGCTGCTGCACACAGAAGCTGCTGCACACAGATGCTGCTGCACACAGAAGATGCTGCACACAGATGCTGCTGCACACAGAAGATGCTGCACACAGAAGCTGCTGCACACAGAAGCTGCTGCACACAGAAGCTGCTGCACACAGATGCTGCTGCACACAGAACCTGCTGCACACAGAACCTGCTGCACACAGAAGCTGCTGCACACAGATGCTGCTGCACACAGAACCTGCTGCACACAGATGCTGCTGCACACAGAACCTGCTGCACACAGAACCTGCTGCACACAGAACCTGCTGCACACAGAAGCTGCTGCACTCAGAGTCTCCTCCTCTCCATGCCCCCAGCTCCCTCAGGCTCTCCTCCTAAGGAAGATGTTCAACTTCCTTAATCATTTTTGTGGCTCTGTGTTCATCTCCTCTAGTTCCAAACCTTGTTCCTGGTCCTATCACTGCAGGCCTCCATAAACAGTCCCTCTGCAGCCTTCTGGTAACCCCCTTCAGGTGCTGCACAAATGCTATTTAGGTCTCCCTGAAGTCTTCTCCAGGCTGCACCCCCCCAGCTCCCTCAGCCTGTGCTCACAGCAGAGCTGCTCCAGCCCTGGCAGCATCTTTGTGACCTCCCTCCAGCAGTTCTGTGCCCTCCTCCTGCTGGGGTCAGCAGCACTGGAGGCAGGACTGGAGGTGAGGTCTGAGCAGAGCAGAGCCCAGGGGCACAATCCCCTCTCCTGCCCTGCTGCCCACACTGCTCTGCCTGCAGCCATCACACAGCTGCCTGCTGGGCTGCAGGAGGGCACTGCTGGCCCCTGAGGAGCTGCTCAGCACCCAACACCCCCAAGCCTCTTCCTTCAGGGCTGCAGGAGGGCACTGCTGGCTGCTGGGGAGCTGCTCAGCACCCAACACCCCCAAGGCTCTTCCTTCAGGGCTGCAGGAGGACACTGCTGGCCCCTGGGGAGCTGCTCAGCACCCAACACCCCCAAGGCTCTTCCTTCAGGGCTGCAGGAGGGCACTGCTGGCTGCTGGGGAGCTGCTCAGCACCCAACACCCCCCAAGCCTCTTCCTTCAGGGCTAAGCAGCACTTTTATCCCTGGAAGCAGGTTTTGAGGTGGGGTCTCAGCAGAGCTGAGAACTCAACTGAACTATGAGCAATACAAAGCAGGATCAAACTCCAGTGCTGGACACTGCTGTTTCTTCCATCCCTGCCTGAGATGGGGAGCCACAGACCCCCCCAGGGGCCAGGTTTCTGTCACTCAGGCCAGACTAAAGCCAAGCAGACAGCAAAACCTTTGTGTCCTGTCTCCTTCAGCAGCTCTGCTGGCCTCATGCCTGGAGGAGACCTGGCAAGGGACCCAGTGCTGCACAAAGCAGTTCTCACAGCCTCAGCCACGATGCCACTCGCTGCTGCCACACCGAGTCACAGGCAGAGAAGAGAGCTGGGGACTGACTTTTGTCCTCCCCACTCGAGAGGCAAAGGGCTGAGCTGACAGCACAAAGCAAGAGCTGTGCTGCAGGCAACAGATGAATGCAGCTGGACAGGGACCTTGTGTCAGCACCGTCTGAGCCTCCCAGAGCAGTGACAGGCAGGTCCCCTTCTTCCCTGTGACACCAGGGAGCAGAGCCGAGCTGGCAGCCAGCATGAGTGCTCCAGGCTGAGGCACTTAGGTATCAAGATCTGCTGCAGCCCCTCCTGAGCTCACAGCTGCCCTTGGACTTCTGCTGCCTCCAATGGATGTTTGCTGTCAGACCCAGGGATGCTTTGTGCTGAGGTCAAACCACTTCCCTGCCTGCCAAGCTGGCTGCTTGCAGCAGCAGAGCTGTAAAAGGCAAAGGTTGGAATGCAGGAGGTGTAATTCTGTCTCACTGCTTGTCTGCTGAGGGATGGGATAAATGGGGAAGAAGGAGACCTACTCAGAGTGCAAGGTCCTGCAGTTGAGTGGAGTCAGCTCCAGGCTGGGTGCAGAGTGGATTGAGAGCAGCCCTGAAGAAAGAGGCTTGAAGGTGTTGGGTGCTGAGCAGCTTCCCCAGGAGCCAGCAGTGACCTCCTGCAGGAGCCAGCAGTGTGCACTTGCAGCCCAGAGAGCCAAGCAGAGCCTGGGCTGCAGCAGCAGCAGTGTGGCCAGCAGGGCCAGGGAGGGGATTCTCCCCCTCTGCTCTGCTCTGCTGAGAGCCCACCTGGAGTCCTGCATCCAGCTCTGGAGCCCCTGGGACAAGAGGGCTGTGGAGATGCTGGAGAGTGTCCAGAGCAGGGCCAGGAGGATGCTGAGAGGCTGCAGCAGCTCTGCTGTGAGCACAGCCTGAAAGAGTTGGGGCTGTGCAGGCTGGAGCAGAGGAGGCTCCCAGGGGACCTTCTTGTGGCCTGCCAGCATCTGAAGGGGGGTCCAAAAAAGCTGGGGAGCCCTGACCTCCTATGATTCCATTCTGAATCTGCCCTCCTCAAGCTTCAATCCACTGCCACTTGTCCTACCACTACAGCCCCTCTCTGGCTTTCCTGTAGGTCCCTTCCAGGCTCTGAAAGGCTGCTCTAAGCTCTCCCTGCAGCCTTCTCTTCTCCAGCCAGCTCTGAGGATGTCTTCATCCCAGCAGGAAGCAGAAGCAATTCACTGCTAACAGAGTGAGGAGCAGAGAAGCTGCACAGCTCTCCTAAGTCAGGCTTGTCACAGCCATCTCAGCACTCCTGGCTTGGCACACACTGTGCTGAGCAGGCAACAGCCTCTTGCTCTGCAGAGAGGCAGCAGAACAAATGACCCCTGCTAGGGGAGGGGAGTGGAGACTGAGGGCCAGAATGAATCGAGCCACTGGGACAAAGAGATGCAGCTGGCAAGGAGCTGGCAGCAGCCAGAGGGGATTTTGTCACCGGGTTGGCTTCTCTCCTCCCAGAGAGCTGAAGCAGCTTCCCCAGCGAAGGCTAAAGCACATCAAAGAGGAGCCTGCTCTGCAGGAGGAGCAGCACCTTCTGAAGCTGGGGCTGAGTTAGGCAGGTCCCCACCTCGAGTTTGCTTCTTCTTTTGTCCTTCTTTTCTTTCCCCTGTGGTTACAAAAGGGTTTGAAAAGGAGAACAAAGTCCCTGCAGCAGAGAACATGAGAAAGGAGCAGGTAAGGAGGCAGCTCCCTCCCTGCTGCAGCTGAAGCCATCGAGCTGGGAGGTTGCTCAGCTAAAACCTGAGAGGTGCTGCTCAGCTGAGACCTCAGGGGTGCCGAGAAAAGAACTCAGGGGTGCCAAGAAGGTAGCCAAGAATCACAGAATCACAGAACCAAGCAGGGTGGCAGAGAGCTCCAGGCTCACCCAGCCCAGCCTAGCACCCAGCCCTGCCCAACCAACCAGCCCATGGCACTCAGTGCCCCAGCCAGCCTTGGCTGCAACACCTCCAGCCATGGGCACTGCACCACCTCCCTGGGCAGCCCATCCCAGTGCCAATCACTCTCTCTGACAACAACTTCCTCCTCACCTCCAGCCTCAACCTGCCCTGGCACAGCTTCAGCCTCTGGCCCCTTCTGCTGGCCCTGCCTGCCCTGGCTCTGCTGGACACACTCTGCTCAGTGCCCCCCAGGACCCCATTGGCCTCTTGGCCCCCAGGGCACATTGCTGTGCCAGGGATGCTCTCCCCCAGCACTCCCAGCTCCCTCTGCTTGGGGCTGCTCTCCAGCAGTCCCCTCCCAGCCTGTGCTGCTGCAGTTTATTCTCCCTCCCCAGGTGCAGGACTCTGCTCTTGTCCTTCTTGAGCCTCATTTGGTTCCTCTGTGCCCAGCTCTGTCTCTCCAGCTCCCTGTGCCCAGCTCTGTCTCTCCAGCTCTCTGTGCCCAGCTCTGTCTCTTCAGCTCTCTCTGGATGCCCTCACAGCCTGCAGCTGTCTCAGCCAAGCCTCCCACTTTGGTGCCAGCAGCAAACTTGCTGAGCAGACTCTGTCTGTGCCCTCATCAGTGGCATTGATGAAGATGCTGAAGAGGACTGGCCCCAGCCCTGATCCCTGGGGGGCCTCCACTGGTCACAGCTCTCCAGCTGGCCCTGGCACCACTGCTCACCACTCTTTGAACTCTCTCTTGCAACCAGCTCCTATCCCACCTCACTGCCTACTCTTCCACCCCACACCCCCTGAGCTTGCTTCATTTCACTACAAATCCCTACCTCAACCAACCACCCAAAACTCCCTTTCAGACTTCCCAGCTCCTGCTCACAGCAGATCCTTTCCTCTTCCTTCTGCTCATGTTGGGTATTCAATTTGCTCACATTTAATAACAGGACAACAACCCATTAGGGCTGGAGCTGGAGCAAGAGCCATTAGTTATGTATTGATTTACTATTCAGAGCAGCAGGGCACAGGGAAGAGAGGTTTTTGCTTCTCAGTGGCCCAGAAAATTGCTGCAATAATCTAACCCAACATCACTCAAAGCTTCTCAGGTGCTCCTCAGCTCTTCTGACTCTTCCTCACCCTACCCTTCTGTCGATGAGCAGTTTAAGAGATGCTGTAGCCCTTTGTTACCCACTTAACAGCTTGTCAATGCCAAGTGGGCATAGCAATGAATATCCATCCCAAAATGATCAGGGGAATCACTCTGCTACCCAGGGCAGTGCAGGCAGCACTGAGAGGATGACTAAAGCCTGCTCCTGTCCAATCAAAGCGCTCAGGACACCACCAAAGAGCTTCTCAGCTTCACTCTGCTACCCAAGGCAGTGCAGGCAGCACTGAGAGGATGACTGAAGCCTGCTCCTGTCCAATCAGAGCTCTCAGGACACTACCAAAGAGCTTCTCAGCTTCACTCTGCTACCCAAGGCAGTGCAGGCAGCACTGAGAGGATGACTAAAGCCTGCTCCTGTCCAATCAGGGCTCTCAGGACACTACCAAAGAGCTTCTCAGCTTCACTCTGCTACCCAGGGCAGTGCAGGCAGCACTGAGAGGATGACTAAAGCCTGCTCCTGTCCAATCAGAGCTCTCAGGACACTACCAAAGAGCTTCTCAGCTTCACTCTGCTACCCAGGGCAGTGCAGGCAGCACTGGGAGGATGACTAAAGCCTGCTCCTGTCCAATCAAAGCTCTCAGGACACCACCAGAGCTTCTCAGCTTCACTCTGCTACCCAGGGCAGTGCAGGCAGCACTGAGAGGATGACTAAAGCCTGCTCCTGTCCAATCAGGGCTCTCAGGTCACCACCAAAGAGCTTCTCAGCTTCACTCTGCTACCCAAGGCAGTGCAGGCAGCACTGAGAGGATGACTAAAGCCTGCTCCTGTCCAATCAGAGCTCTCAGGACACCACCAAAGAGCTTCTCAACTTTTTCATCTCAACAAGGAACAGATTGGATGCTTGCAAGAAGTTCTTCATCAGGAGGGTGGTGAGATGCTGGCAGAGGTTTAGGAAGGGACCTCAAAGATCACCCAGGTTGCCCTGGGAGGTGATGGAAGCTCCATCCCTGAAGGTATTTAAGGCCAGGCTGGATGAGGCTCTGAGCAACCTGATGTGCTGTGAGGTGTCCTTGCCTATGACAGGGGAGTTGGAACTGGATGATCCTTGAGGTCCACTTCCAGCCCTGCCAATTCTATGGTTCTATGATTCTTTGCTTCCACACTGCTTCAGATCTGTGCCACTTGCAGCTGGATGCTCCTTGGGGACCCTTCCATCCCTGACCATTCCATGGTTCTTTACCTTCCACACTGCTTCAGATCTGTGCCACTGCCTACCAGCAGCTCCTTTACCACTCCCTTGTGCTGCTTCATGATGCTTTCTCAGCTACCAACCAGCTCTGCCCCTTCACCTTTCCTCTTTTCCTTTCCTTCTTGTTATTTTTCATCCCTTTCTTCCTTTTCTCCTCTTCCAGCCAAGGGAGGTTCACAACCATGCCCCAGTGAAAGCATCATCAGGAAACACCCCCAGCCCTTAAGATGCCTGTCATGGGCCATGCAAGATGCACAAAGCACTACAAGCAGAATTCATGTTGAGCATGTTGCTCACTTGGCTGTGGATGAACATCAAACACTTCATTGTGTGGTTATTAATTAGACCAAGCACATCATAAGATAGCAGAGCCTTGGTTAATTTCTCCCTCAACTCCATGCAGATCTCTGTGCTCACTGCTTTCATCTTCCCAGGCTTCAGGGAGGGAGTTTTACCCTCTGCAGAGGGTTTGTGCAGTGCCTGCAGGTCCCTCCTGCCTCTGGTTTTCAGCTCTGTTCGCTGCAGTCCCCAGCCTGGAGCCTTTCTTTAGTACCAGCTCCCTCCCAGCCCAGTTGTGCTGCAGTCAAAGCTTTGCCACTTCAGACAGAGCAAGGAGCTGAGAATGGAATCAGAGAGCCACAGGGTGGTAGGGGTAGCCTCATCCCTTCCTCACTGCAAGGGAAGGGATTTCTGCTGCCTCCATTCCTGTTGCATCCTGAATGCTCCCAAGTTCAAGTCACTTTTGCAGGCAGATCTCTGCCCAGGGCTGAAACAACAGCAGGGAGTGGGCTCCAAATGAGTTCCTCCCCACCCCAGTTTGTGCTTTGAGTCAGAGTGATGGAATGGGTCAGGTTGGAAAGGCTCTTACAGATCAGCTACTGCTTAGACTCACAGGTTGGAAGTGAAGGAAGAAATCAAACTCAAGGAATGGGAAGGGTTGGGAGGCAGCTCCAGAGATCAGCCAGACCAAACCCCCTGCCAAAGCAGCATCACCCAGGGCAGGGCACACAGGAACAGGTCCAGGTAGGCTTGGAATGTGTCCAGAGAAGGAGACTCCACAATCTCTCTCTGGGCAGCCTGCTCCAGGCCTTCAGTACCCTCTCATCAAAGAAGTTTCTCCTCATCTGCAGCAGGAACCTCCTGGCTCCCAGTTTGTGTCCATTGTTCTTTGTGCTGTCACTGGGCACCGCCACACAGAGCCTGGCACCTTCACCCTGGCACCTCAGCTCTTTACAGACACTGATCAGATCTGCCCTGGCTCTGGGCACCCTCAGCAAAAGTCTCTCTGCAGCCTTCCTGCAGGATCCCTTCAGCTCTTGGCAGCAGCTCTGAGGTCCCCCTGGAGCCTTCTCCTCTGCAGGCTGCACACCCCCAGCCTGTGCTCACAGCAGAGCTGCTGCAGCCCTTGGGGCATCTTTGTGGCTTCCTCTGGCCTCCCTCCAGCAGCTCTGTGCCCTCCTGCTGCTGAGGACAGCATCACTGAAGGCAGGACTGGAGGTGAGGTCTGAGCAGAGCAAAGCAAAAGCAAATTGAAGGAGGCTCCTTTGCACAGCAGAGCTGCTCCAGCCCTTGGAGCATCTTTGTGACCCACTCTGGCCTCCCTCCAGCATCTCTGTGTCCTTCTTCTGCTGGGGACAGCAGCACTGGAGGCAGGACTGGAGGTGAGGTCTGAGCAGAGCAGAGCAAAGAACAGATTCAAGGAGGCTCCTTTGCAGTTGCATCCTGTTAAGCATCACAGAAAGAGGCAGGTTGGAAAAGACCTTCAGGATCACCAAGTCAGAGAGGTGACCTCTGGGCCAAAGTCAGAGCAGCTCTGTGGGGATTCCAGATTCACCTTTAATGCACAAACTGTTCCACCTCTTGAAACGAAATGGTTCAGCTCCAGAGCTGGCAGCTGCAGGACAGCTCTGAGGGACAGCACTGAGCTTGCAGAGCATCTGGGATTCCTTTGGCATCGTTTCCAGTCCTGGGCTCTGGGCTTGTGTTCACTTCACATGCAGTGAGCAGGGCTGGAAACCAGCCCCACTACAGCTGGGTTTGGTTTCTACTTCCCTCTGCCAGCTTGCTCAGCTCTGGATTTAGTTATCATCCCAAGAAGGAACCTCTGAGGGGAGGCTGAGTACATAAACCCCCTCCAGATCCCGGGCTGAGGTGGTTGCCTAATTCCCATCTGTGTACTGAGGCTGCTCAGAGCACAGCTGCAAAGCACAAACTCTGCTTTCAGTCGACTCCAAAATGTCAATCCCCAGCTCCTGCTGCACCTTGCCTCTGCCAAACACCAACTCACAGGGGCAAAAGAGACTAAATTAACCTTCCATCATCATCAGGGAAGCATTGACTGACCTTCCACAGCTTGGAAAAGGCTGATCCAAACAGTCCTGTGCCTTGGAAAACAGAAGCCCAGGCTGTAATTGGAGCTGAGGCAGATTAATTGGGAGAAAACGACTCATTAGGAGTTAATAACCTAATCAGCTGCTCCGTGTTGTATCTATCTAGCAGTGAGGGATGCTCTTGAGGCAGCTTCACCCAGATGCAAACTGCTTTGCATTGCCCACAGCAAGGTGGTTGTAATTGATGGCTTTGCTGAATAGTCTGCAGAAGAGAAGACTGAGAGGGGATTGGATCAATGTCTGGAACTCTCTGAGGGCTGGGGGTCAGGAGGGGGGGACAGGCTCTGCTCACTGCTCCCTGGGACAGCCTGGTTGGAACTGCCTGCTCCTTGTGGTCCCTTCCAACCTCGACTGCTTCTATGATTCCAAACATCTCTTCTTGCTCCTGTCCCCTGCCTGCCAGGCAGACCCAGCCCCTGCTTACATTTTCATCCCCTCCTAGCCCTGGATCTCCACGTTAAGATCCAACCCTGAGCTCTCCAATTTCCTCTGCTTCTCACCACCTCAAGGGGTTGTCCCTTCCACCCTTGTGCTATTTGTAGCAGTACTCTAATTACATTGCTCTCAGTGGAGTTCTGAGGGATGAATCCTAGGGCAAAACTAAACTTGAGCTTCCCAGTTCTAAGCCACATTATCCATTGATGGAATTCACTGGAATTAACCTTAATTTACTACATTGTGTCTGGGGAGAGAAATCCTCCCTCAGGATGTCGTTAAAGCAGCTGGGAACAGTCCTGCTCCTCTGCAGCTTGCTTTGAAGTGGGCTGGGAACCTTAAAGCTTTCTCTGTTCCCTCTGAGGTGAGAACTTGCATAGAATCATAGCAACAGGCAGGGTTGGAAGGGACCACAAGGATCAGCCAGTGCCAACCCCCCTGCCATGGGCAGGGACACAGGATCAGAGGATGTCAGGGGTTGGAAGGGACCCAAAGAGCTCATCCAGTCCAAGCCCCCTGCCACAGCAGGGCCACACAACCCAGCTCAGGGCACACAGAACACATCCAGACAGGCCTGGAGAGGCTCCACACAAGGAGACTCCACAACCTCTCTGGGCAGCCTGTGCCAGGCTCTGGGACCCTTCCAGCCAAGAAGTTGCCCTTGTGCTGAGCTGCAACCTCCTGTGCTGCAGCTTCCATCCACTGCTGCTGCTCCTGTCCCAGGCAGCAGTGAGCAGAGCCTGTCCCCCCCTCCTGACCCCCAGCCCTCAGAGAATTCCAAACATTGATTCAATCCCCTCTCAGTCTTCTCTTCTGCAGACTAAGCAGCCCCAGGGCCCTCAGCCTCTCCTTACCACTCCCCTCCTCATCCTCACAGCCCTCCCTTGGACTCTGTCCAGCAGTTCCTGTCCCTCTTCACCTGGGGAGCCCCAGACTGAAGGCAGGACTCAAGATGAGGTCTCCCCAGGGCAGAATAGAGGGGGAAGAGCACCTCAGGCTATCCAGAGCCTCATCCAGCCTGGCCTTAAACACCTCCAGGGATGAGGCTTCCACGACCTCCCTGGGCAACCCCTGCCAGGCTCTCACCACTCTCCTGCTCAACAACTTCTTCCTAACATGGTCTGAAATCTCCCCACCTCCAGCTTTGCTCCATCCCCCCCAGTCCTATCCCTACCTGATAGCCCCCAAAGTCCCTCCCCAGCTTTCTTGTAGCCCCCTTCAGATGCTGAAAGGTCACAATTTTGGTCTAGATTGGCCAATTCAGGGGAAATTCCTCTTCAGAAGTGGACAGAGCAGTCAGAGAAACAGAGAACTGTGTGGGCCTGGGACCTCTAAAGCTCATCCAACAGTCTGGAGCCAGAACCTCTCATCCTCAGCTACCACAGCTTCATTTCATCCCCTTCTGCACCTCCTTTCTGACCCTCCAACAGTCTGGAGCTGGAAGCTCTCATCCTCAGCTACCACAGCTTCATTTCATCCCCTTCTGCATCTCACACTCAGCTACCAGAGTTTCATTTCATCCCCTTCTGCACCTCCTTTCTGACCCTCCAACAGTCTGGAGCTGGAACCTCTCATCCTCAGCTACCACAGTTTGATTTCACTGCCTTCTGCATCTCATCCTCAACTACTACAGCTTCATTTCATTCCCTTCTCCATCTTATCATCTCATCCTCAGCTACCACAGCTTCATTTCATCCCCTTCTGCATCTCCTTTCTGACCCTCCAACAGCATGGAGCTGGAACCTCTCATCCTCAGCTACCACAGCTTCATTTCATCCCCTTCTGCACCTCCTTTCTGACCCTCCAACAGTCTGGAGCTGGAATCTCTCATCCTCAGCTACCACAGTTTGATTTCACTGCCTTCTGCATCTCCATTCTGACTTTCCAACAGCCTGGAGCTGGAACCTCTCATCCTCAGCTACCACAGCTTCATTTTTTCCCTCCTTTCTGCATCATCATCATCGTCATCCCCTTCATCTCTCAGCTGCCTTCCTCTTCCCCCTCTCTCTGCTGGGTTCCTGGATCCCAGGCAGTGCTGCATCAGCGAGCAGGCTGCATTGCCCACAGCCCAGGCATGCCTGGTGCAGAGGTTGGCACCGTGACAATGCTGCCTGCAGGGGCACTTTAACGTTCCTTAGAATTGCCATTTGAGGAGCATTTGGGGTTTTTTTTTTCCTTTCTCTTAGTACAAAGAAAGGAGGGAGGAGGAGGAGGAGGAGGAGGGGGGGGGAGGGAAGGGGAGGAAAGAAAAACAACTGCAGCACCGTTGGTCGTGGGCATAATCTGCAGGCTGATGTCAGATCTGCTCATGCTGACCTAGATGTCCCCATGGACTTTCTAATTCATGCTGCAGACACTGCAGAGATCTGGGTGGGGTTTTTCTATAGGGGAAGGGGGGGGAAAACACAACCTCCCCCCCCCCCCCTCCAACTAGCATAGAATAAAGAGATTTAAAGAGATAACCACAGCCCTGCTGGGGGCTTTGCTGTGTCTCTGAAGGGATTCACTTCAGCTGGATCTGTGTTAGGCAGATTAATTGTTTCCAGCATCCCAGAGGCTCCTTTTGACCTCTTCCCTAAGGTCCCAAAGAAATTGGGAAGGGTTTAGTAAAGGAGGTGCAAGCAAGAGCTGGT
Source organism: Pogoniulus pusillus (assembly GCF_015220805.1). Classification (NCBI taxonomy): domain Eukaryota; kingdom Metazoa; phylum Chordata; class Aves; order Piciformes; family Lybiidae; genus Pogoniulus; species Pogoniulus pusillus. Next base: position 4,519,418 of record NC_087305.1, on the reverse strand, counting down.
CCAGCGAGCCCCAGCACATCCAACAGAACTCAAAGCTTGCTCCACTGCCTTCAGCTTTAATTCATCTGTAGGAGGTTGGTTTCTTCTGCTCTGTTTTATTGCAGATGCTCTTCTGGTGGCCAAGGCTGTGCAAGCTACAAAGGAGAAGGCTGCAGATCCATTAGGTCCCAAACTGCTCACACAGAACAAACTGATTTGTGCCAGACCCACAGGCAAGTCCCTTCCATGCTCCAGCCAGGACAAGTGCCAGCTCTCAAGGACACAGGTTAGGAATGCTGCTGAAGTGTCCAAGAGGCTTTACAATGATCTCAGGGAGAGGAAAGAGAGTGAAAAGTGAGGTAATGAGGTGCTTAGGCAAGGGCTGGAGTTGAACACAGGAGTCCTTTGTGACTCAGGGGTGGATGTGGTGCTCAGTGAGGTGGCTTAGTGGTGGACTTGGTTGGGGTCAATGCCCTTAAAGGTCTTTCCCAATCTAAATAGGCTATGAGAGTTGGGGCTCTGCAGCCTGGAGAGGAGAAGGCTACCAGGAGAGCTTGGAGTGACCTGGCAGGATCTGAAGGGGGCTGCAGGAGGGCTGGGGAGGGACTGTTGAGAAGGTGTGGGAATGAGAGGAGGAGGAGGAGGAATGGGTTTGGAGTGGCAGAGGGGAGATGGAAAGTGGCTGTGAGGAAGAAGTGAGGGTGGTGAGAGACTGGCACAGGTTGAGGGTGGTGAGACCCTGGCACAGGTTTCCCAGGGAGGTTGTGGAGCACAGAAGCACCCAATGTGATCTTTGATCACATTGGGTGCTTCTGTGCTCCACAACCTCCCTGGAGGTGTTCGGGACCAGGTTGGATGTGACCCTGAGTGATCTGTTCCAGCAGGAGCTGTCCCTGCCTATGGCAGAGGAATTGGAACTGGCTGAGCTTTGAGCTCCCTTCCAACCTAACCCATTCTATGAGTCTATAAATGATTTCATGGTTCACTGCTGCCTCTGATTACTTCACTCACACCCCCCCCAAAATCAGCCACATGCCACAGGGTCCAAGGACTGACACAAAGCTAACAACAACTGCAGCTAATAACCAGCTAAAGACACTCAGACAGCTTCTCCAGCAGCCCTGCCACAGAGCAAAAGGAGATCTTGGAATCATAGAACCAGGCAGGTTGGCAGAGAGCTCCAAGCTCACCCAGCCCATCCCAGCCCCCAGCCCTGCCCAACCAACCAGACCATGGCACTCAGTGCCCCAGCCAGGCTTGGCTGCAACACCTCCAGCCATGGGCACTGCACCACCTCCCTGGGCAGCCCATTCCAGTGCCAATCACTCTCTCTGACAACAACTTCCTCCTCACCTCCAGCCTCAACCTGCCCTGACACAGCTTCAGCCTCTGGCCCCTTCTTCTGGCCCTGCCTGCCTGGCAGCAGAGCTCAACCCCACCTGGCTACAGCCTCCCTGCAGGCAGCTGCAGGCAGCAATCAGCTCTGCCCTGAGCCTCCTCTGCTGCAGGCTGCACCCCCCCAGCTCCCTCAGCCTCTCCTTAGTGCTCTTTGTGACTCTTGCCTCTTCGTTTTGGCAGCTCCCAGCCAAGAGCAGATGACATCATCTGGCTACATCCTTCAGCTGCCAGTCTGGGAGCAAGCATCCCATAGACCTGAAAGGCTGCAGTGCCTCTCCCCTGTGCCTGTTCCCTCAGACAAAATGAATTGCCTTATTGGCAGGATGACTCAGGGAGCTGGAGCTGGGCTTGGGCTTGTCTCATCTCCCTGCATTTGCAATGAGATTCCCCTGATTTATTTGCTCTGCAGTAATTAAGGAGGCAACCTCCTCCCTCACCACCTCCACACAGCAGAGCTTTAAAAATAACCCCAGAAACAGCAGCAGGCTCCAGGAGAGGATCAGCAAAAAAAACAACCCAACCTGCTCTGGGCACTTAAAATGTCACCTTAATGTCCACAGAGCAACTTCTGCTGCTGAGGAGCCCTCCCCTGCTGCAAGGCAGCACAGCAGAGCTCTTTGGGCTGGTTCAAGAGGGTTGGCTTGAGCCCAACCCTGCCACTAGAACCAGTCCCAGAACAGGACTGGTTTCATCTGGAGGTTAGCAGCCCAATTTGTGCTGCTGAGGAGCCCTCCCCTGCTGCAAGGCAGCACAGCAGAGCTCCTTGTGCTGCTTGAAGGAGGCTGGCTTGAGCCTGGCTCTGCCACTGGAAGCAGTCCCAAAGCAGGACTGGTTTAATCTAGGGGTCAGCAGCCCAATTTCTGCTGCTGAGTACTCCCCTGCTGCAAGGCAGCACAGCAGAGCTCCTTGGGCTGGTTCAAGAGGGTTGGCTTGAGCCCAACCCTGCCACTAGAACCAATCCCAAAGCAGGACTGGTTTAATCTAGAGGTTAGCAGCCCAATTTGGGGGTCAGCAGCCTAATTTCTGCTGCTGAGGAGTCCTCCCCTGCTGCAAGGCAGCACAGCAGAGCTCCTTGGGCTGGTTCAAGGTTAGCTGAAGCCCAACCCTGGACACTGAAAGCAGTTCCAAAGCAGGACTGGTTTAATCTGGGAGTTAGCAGCCCAGTTTGGGGGTTAACATCCCAATTTGGGGGTCAGCAGCCCAATTTGTGCTGCTGAGGAGCCCTCCCCTGCTGCAAGGCAGCACAGCAGAGCTCCTTGTGCTGCTTGAAGGAGGCTGGCTTGAGCCTGGCTCTGCCACTGGAAGCAGTCCCAAAGCAGGACTGGTTTAATCTGGGGGTCAGCAGCCCTCATCACCCTGTCAGCCAAAGCTGCTGTGCTAGGCACAGTCCTCTGGCCTGAAGCCCACTGTGCAACAACTGCAACATCAACAAGAAAGCCTCAAGGTGTCTTCTAAAGAGAGATCACAGAAGCAGGTTGGAAGAGACCTTTGAGATCATCCCACCCCAACCTCCAACCCAGCACTGCAAGGTCACCACTGAACCCTGTCCCTAAGTGCCAAGCTGCTTGAACACCCCCCAGGGATGGTGACTCCAGCACTGCCCTGGGCAGCCCATTCCAACGTTTGGGAACCCTCTGAAGTGAAGAAACATTTCCCTTAGAGCCAGCAGATACTCACAGCTTGGAATTCCAGCAGCACTGCAAGAGTTTTGCCCTTGCAGGGGCAGAGTCTCTGCCTCCCTCTGAGCCAGCTGGGGGCTGGGGAGGGCAGAGCTGCTGCTGCTGAGCTCTGTGCCAGGGGAAATCCCTTTCCCACCTTTGCAGCCCAGTCTGGAGGATGAAAAGCAACACCAGCTTTGCCCAAGCTACCTCCCTTCCCCTTCAGGTAAGGCTGCTCAGCTGCAGCTCTCTCTCCAGCACCTCATTAGGAAGAAGCTGCAGCAGACTGGAGCAGCCCTGGGGAGGTGGTTGGGATCCCCAGCCCAGGAGATAGTCAAGGTGAGACTCTGTGGGCAACCTGATCTAGCTGAGGATGCCACTGCTGACTGCAGAGGGGGTTGGATGAGCTTTGGAGGTCCCTTGAGTAGTGAGATGGATTGGGAAGGGGTTAAAGAAGTCAGAGAGCTGTGGTCGATGGAATAGAGTCCAGCTGGAGCCCTGTGATGAGTGGAGTCCCTCAGGGGTCAGTGCTGGGAGCAGTGGAAGGGAGCTCAAAGCTCAGCCAGTTCCAAGCCCATCCTGTGCCATAGGCAGGGACAGCTCCTGCTAGAACAGGTCACTCAGGGTCTCATCCAGCCTGGTCCTGAACACCTCCAGGGAGGTTGTGGAGCACAGAAGCACCCAATGTGATCAAAGATCACATTGGGTGCTTCTGTGCTCCACAACCTCCCTGGGCAGACCTGTGCCAGGGTCTCAGCATCCTTAACCTGTGCCAGGGTCTCACCACCCTCAACCTGTACCAGTCTCTCACCACCCTCACTGCAAACAACTCCTTCCTCACATCCACTTTCAATCTCCCCTCTGCCACTTCCAACCCATTCCTCCCCCTCCTGCCATTCCAAGCCCTTCTCAATAGTCCCTCTCCATCCTTCCTGGTCCCATACCTAGGGGAGCACAGAGAGGGAAGCATGCTCAGGTTGGAGATAGAAGCATGGAATGGTTTAGGTTGGAAGGGAGCTCAAAGCTCAGCCAGTTCCAAGCCCATCCTGTGCCATAGGCAGGGACAGCTCCTGCTTAGAACAGGTCACTCAGGGTCTCATCCAGCCTGGGGCTGAACACCTCCCTGGGCAGACCTGTGCCAGGGTCTCAGCACCCTCAACCTGTGCCAGAGTCTCCCTCACTCCCAACAATTCCCTTCCCCATCTCCCCTCTCCCTCCTCAAAGCCACATCCCCTCACCCTGACATCCCCAACCTCCCTGGGCAACCTGTGCCAGTCTCTCCCCACTTTCTTCACTCTCAAGCTCTGCCTCAGCCAGGCCACTTAACAACTCAGCTAATTGCAGGGAGGAGCCACACACACACAACCTCTTGGGTGATAACGAAGGATGAGATCCCTTTTTGGGCTGCTGCAGTCTCTGCTCCCCTGTCTGATGTCAAGAAGAGGCAAAACCACCTCCCTGGCTGTGCACCCACAGAGCCCAAACGCTTGCTGCGTGCTGCTTGTCAAGGTCAGGCAGATGAGTGCCAGAAGAAGATCAGCAGCAGGAACTAGAGAATAGGAACAAACTGGAGCACAGCAGCCAGAGCTGCCTCTTTTCCCCCCTCCCCCCCTCTGCTCCTGCCTGACATTCCACATCCCAGAATAAACCACAACGCAGCACTCCGAGTGCTCGCCTTGGTTTTCATCCTGCCTTCACAGACGTCTCCAGGAGAGGAAGGATTTAAGGCTCATTATCAACTCCTCCGCCCTGCGGGGCTGATTCTGCCTCCTCCTCCTCCTCCTCTGTGCCTTTGCGTTGCTGTTTACACCGAAGCAAGCTGCTGACTTAGCTCCACTTTGCTCCCTCCCTGCATCAGCTGAGGATCTTTTATAGGGTGGGAGGACAGCAGCAGTGCTGCCTCCAGGCTGGACCAGCTTCAGCTCAGGCTTTTCAGCAGCCTCCTGCCTCGCTGTGCTGCTGTCGGAGGTGCACAGGGGGCAGCTGTGGCTGCAGGGCACGGAGGCAGCTGCACAGCAGCTCAGCTTGCACTGACTCAGCACCGAGCAGGTTTGGCTCTCTTTGAGCTGCAGCTGTAAGCAGTGTATCAAGAGGATGGCTCTGTGGGATGGGAAAGCTCTTTAAAAGCTGATCCAGACCAACTCTACCCAGTCAAGGACATGGAATTGAAGCAGAGACTCCAGGAATGGCTCAAGGATCTCAGAGATCATCTACTCCAACCTCCCCACCATGCCCAGGGGCACCTCTCGACTAGACTCAGCTGCTCAAAGCCTCCCAGGGAAGCAGCATCCAGGAGCTCCTGACTTGCTGTGTTGCTGTTGGAGGTGCACATGGGGCAGCTGTGGCTGCAGGACACAGAGGCAGCTGCACAGCAGCTCAGCTTGCACTGACTCAGCACCAAGCAGGTTTTGCTCCATCTGGGCTGCAGATGTAAGCAGTGTATCAGGAGGATGGCTCTGTGGGATGGAAAAGCTCTTTAAAAGCTGATCCAGACCAACCCTACCCAGTCAAGGGTTAAACCAGCAGCTACACAGGGCATGGAATTGAAGCAGAGAACCATGCAATGGCTCAGGGATCTCAAAGATCATCTACTCCAACCTCCCCACCGTGCCCAGGGACACCACTGCACCTCAAGTAGACTTCCAACTGCAGGGTTCTGCACTTTGGCCACAGCAACCCCAAGTAGTGCTACAGGCTGGGGCCAGAGTGGCTGAGAGCAGGCAGGAAGAAAAGGACCTGGGGGTGCTGGCAGAGAGGAGCTGCAGAGGAGGCAGCAGTGCCCAGGTGGGCAGCAGAGCCAATGGCATCCTGGGCTGGCTCAGGAGCAGTGTGGGCAGCAGGACAAGGGAGCTGCTTCTGCCCCTGTGCTCAGCACTGCTCAGGCCACCCCTGCAGTGCTGTGTCCAGTTCTGGGCTCCTCCATTGCAGAGAGATGTTGAGGTGCTGGAAGGTGCCCAGAGCAGGGCAGCAAGGCTGGGGAGGGGCCTGGAGCACAGCCCTGTGAGGAGAGGCTGAGGGAGCTGGGGGGGTGCAGCCTGCAGCAGAGGAGGCTCAGGGCAGAGCTGATTGCTGCCTGCAGCTGCCTGCAGGGAGGCTGTGGCCAGGTGGGGTTGGGCTCTGCTGCCAGGCAGGCAGGGACAGCAGAAGGGGCCAGAGGCTGAAGCTGTGTCAGGGCAGGTTGAGGCTGGAGGTGAGGAGGAAGCTGTTGTCAGAGAGAGTGATTGGCACTGGAATGGGCTGCCCAGGGAGGTGGTGCAGTGCCCATGGCTGGAGGTGTTGCAGCCAAGCCTGGCTGGGGCACTGAGTGCCATGGTCTGGTTGGTTGGGCAGGGCTGGGGGCTAGGCTGGGCTGGGTGAGCTTGGAGCTCTCTGCCACCCTGCCTGGCTCTGTGATTCTACATCTCAGCTGCTCAAGGCCTCCCAGAAACAAAGCATTCAGGACCTCCCTGGGCAACCTTTTCCAGGCTCTCACCACCCTCATGCTGAAGAACTTCTGCCTCAGCTCCACTCTAACCCTGCTCTGCCTCAGCTTCAAACCATTCTCCTTTGCCCCTTAGGATAAATCCTTCTCCCACCCTGGCTTGGAGCTGAGAGCAGTGCATGGGTGGTGAGACTCTGGAGTAGGCTCCAAGGCAGAGCTCAGGATTAGCTTCTCTCATTCCCCATTAGTGCTTTCTCCTCCTGTCTTCACTCTAAGAACTATTTCAGGCACTTAACAACTCAGCTAATTAAAGGAAGGAGCCACCCCACAGTCTCCTGATGGATTTGATCATTCCCTGAAGCATCTGCATCTGTCAGGGAGGTTCTTTCCCTGAGCCAAGCTCTGTTCAGTGCCTCAGTGTGGGTTTGCCCTCCCAACAGAAGCAGCAAGTTGGGTGCACAGGTAGAGTTTAACCCTGCCTGGCTCACTCCTTTCTGGGACCAGAAAGCTTCCTCCCTGCAGCCAGCCCAGAATTCAAAGCCTTTACACTTTGACTCTCCACACTCACTGCTCCCACCCAGCAGAAAGCAGTCAGAGACTAAAATAGGAGCTGGGTAATAAATAGCTTGGAGTGAAATGATTGCACTGAGAGGCTTTAGAACAAAGAGCTCTGGGTTGTGTTTCATTAAGCATCAACTAACCACGGTGTGAAGCAGCGAGAAGGAGCCCAATGGATCATCATCATCATCATCATCAGGCAGTCCCCCAGCCTGCCAGGGTGTTGTTGTTGCCCTTTCATTAGGCTAATTAGCTTGAGATGTGTCTGCACGCACAGCACAGCTGTGGGAAGATAAGTGCCTGCCTCACCTCCTCCCCCAGGCTTGCTTTTGCCCCGCAGGTATCCTCACTGGTGTGGATGAAAAGGTCCACAGTGATCATCGACACCAAATTGCCCAGGATGTGCCCTCCCTGGAGGGCTTCAAGGCCAAGGTGGATGGGCTTGGAATGGGCTGCCCAGGGAGGTGGTGCAGTGCCCATGGCTGGAGGTGTGGAAGCCAAGCCTGGCTGGGGCACTGAGTGCCAACCCCACCCCCCTGCCATGCCCAGGGACACCCTACCCTAGAGTAGGCTGCACACAGCCTCAGCCAGCCTGGCCTCAAACACCTCCAGCCATGGGGCCTCAACCACCTCCCTGGGCAACCCCTGCCAGGCTCTCCCCACTCTCCTGCTCAACAGCTTCCTCCTCACCTCCATCCCATCCCTGGAGGTGTTGAAGCCAAGCCTGGCTGGGACACTTAGTGGGGTTGGGCTCTGCTGCCAGGCAGCCAGCAACAGAAGAAGGGGCCAGAGGCTGAAGCTGTGCCAGGGCAGGTTGAGGCTGGAGGTGAGGAGGAAGTTGTTGTCAGAGAGAGTGATTGGCACTGGAATGGGCTGCCCAGGGAAGTGGTGCAGTGCCCATGGCTGGAGGTGTTGCAGCCAAGCCTGGCTGGGGCACTTGGTGCCATGGTCTGGTTGGTTGGGCAGGGCTGGGTGCTAGGTTGGGCTGGGTGAGCTTGGAGCTCTCTGCCAGCCTGCTTGGCTCTGTGATTCTATGATTCAAGTGAGCATCAGAGCTTCCACCCACAGCATCCTCCCTTTTGATGCCTTTCTTTGACCCCATTCAGAGCTTTCTTAGCACCAAACCCCAACTCCTCCACAGCAGACAAATAGATTATGCCTAGCTGGAAACATTAGTAAAGGCTTAAAGAAGAGGCTTTGGGGCTCTACAGCAGCAGTTAGCACTCACAGAAGAAAATAAATCAACCCTTAAATGGGCTTAATTTATGGCAGCATCTGCAGCTTGCCATTCTTCATGCTAATTTAATCAATACAGAGACATCTGAACCCATTTCTTTCTTCCCTTCCCCCCCCCCTTCAGTGATCAGCTCATCAGCAAAATGCCCATGAACAGCCACCTGACATTTACTTTGTCAGAGGGGAAAGGGCTGGGAGTAAAACAAATGATGATGTGACAGATCCTCAGGGGTGCCAGGGCTGAAGGAGAGTGATTGAATAGGCTCAGGCGTGGAGGGAGGCTGCTGGAAGCAGGTAATTAGGTCTTGTGCACTCTGATCTGGGGGGGGGGGGGGGGGGGGGAGGGGGCTCCATTTGCTCTCCCCACTGAGGAGCAGTCTCCACTCCTGATGGAATTAGCAGAATTCCATTAAGGCTTTCCCGTTGCTCTTGGGCTAGAAAGGAAGATTTGTCAAAGGTGCCTCAAGCCTCACCAGGACAGGCAGCAGGAGGCAGATGAGGACCAACTAACCTCTGTCCTGCACTGGCCCCCAGGTTATCAGCTCCTAACCTGGAGTTGGTGCATCTCCAACCCTGCTTTCCATCACTTCACCAACCCCCAGCCTGCCTTCCCCCTACTTCACCAACCCCCAGCCCTCCTTTCTCTCACTTCACCAACCCCCAGCCCTCCTTTCCATCACTTCACCAACCCCCAGCCTGCCTTCCCCCTACTTCACCAACCCCCAGCCCTCCTTTCCATCACTTCACCACCCCCCAGCCCTCTTTTCCCCCACATCACCAACCCCAAACCCTCCTTTCCCCCCTTCACCAACCCCCAGCCCTCTTTTCCCTCACTTCACCAATCCCCAACCTGCTTTTCCCTCACTTCACCAACCCCAAACCCTCCTTTCTCCCACTTCACCAACCCCCACCCTGCTTTCCCCAACTTCCCCAACTCCCAACCTCCTTTCCCCAACTTCACCCACCCCCAACCTGCCTTCCCCCCACATCACCAACCCCCAACCCTCTTTTCCCCCCCTTCACCAACCCCCAACCCAGTTTACAACCCCCTGGCCTCCTGCATCCACCTTGTCTCCAGGCTGCAGCCCCCTGCTCTGTGACTCTGCCCCATTTCTGCCTTGCCAGCACACACATGGGCACCTTGGCACAGGCACAGCTGCGAGGTGAGCACCAGGAGCCAGCCTCTGGGCCATCCCCCACGCCATGCTCACTGCCTTTGTCTCTGCTCTTACAAGCAAGGAGGAGTTTCCACCCCAGGGAAAGCAAACAAGCAGGAGATGTCCACAGAGTGGCTGACACCACAGATCTCCCCCACACAACCTGCATCTGCCCATCAGCCTCGAACCCCCCTGAGGCCCGTGGAGAGGATGCATTAATGGATGGGAGCCTTGCTGGAGCCTGCAGCAGGTCCCCATCAATTATAGATCCCCACACTGAGCAGGCACCGAGCACAGGGGACTCTGGAGTGTCCAGGCTGAGCATCATCTGCAGGCAAATTTGCTTCCTACGAGGGAAGAAGAAAGCCCAGAGCAGCATTTTCTACCTGAGCAGTTTTCCTCCACCTCTGCAGAGCCCTAACAGCATAAATGTTTCACTGCCCAGCCGAGCTGGAGCTGCAGGCACGCAATGTGTCAGAGGCACTCAATGCCTCCAGCCCTGCCTTCACCCTAGGAAACCTCCTTCTGGAGTGTCCAAGTTTGGCTTCTCCACGGATCTGCAGCTCTCCTCGGGTCTGCCTTGTGCAACACTTCTGATAGCCCCAGCAGAAGGGGGGAGGTGAAAGAGCTGGAGCAGGCACCGAGGAGGACGGTGAAGATGGGCAGCAGCAGGAGCAGTGTGGGCAGCAGGGGGAGGGAAGTGATCCTCCCCCTCTGCTCTGCACTACTCAGCCCCCACCTGCAGCACTGAGTCCAGTTCTGGAGCTTCTATCACAGGGGGGATATGGAGGTGCTGGGAGGGGTCCAGAGAGGGGCCACAAGGAGGAGCAGAGGGCTGGAGATGCTCTGCTGTGAGGGGAGGCTGAGGGAGTTTGGGCTGATCAGGCTGGAGAGGAAAAGGCTCCCAGGGGACCTTTTTGTGGCCTTTCAGCATCTGAAGGGGGCTACAAGAAAGCTGGGGAGGGAGTTTTGAGGCTGTCAGACAGGGATAGGACTGGGGGGGATGGAGCAAAGCTGGTGGTGGGGAAGAAGTTGTTCAGCAGGAGAGTGGTGAGAGCCTGGCAGGGGCTGCCCAGGGAGGTGGTTGAGGTCCTATGGCTGGAGGTGTTTCAGGCCAGGCTGGCTGAGGCTGTGGGCAACCTGCTCTGGTGTGAGGTGTCCCTGGGCATGGCAGGGGCTTGGCACTGGCTGCTCCTTGTGGTCCCTTCCAGCCCTGCCTGACTCTGTGATACTATGAGTTGAGGATGCTCCTGGCTAGTGCAGAGGGGGTTGGACTAGATGACCTCCTGCCCCCCCTGGACACACTGCTGCCTCCTCTGCAGCTCCTCTCTACCACCACCCCCAGCTCCCTCTCTGCCTGGCTGCTCTCAGCCACTCTGGCCCCAGCCTGTAGTCCTGCTTGGGGTTTTTTGTAGCCAAAATGCAGAACCCTGCACCTGACCTTGTTCAATCTGATCTCATTGGCCTCTGCCCACCCATCCAGCCTGGCAAGATCCTCTTCCAACCCAACCCATTCTATGAATCTATGAACCTGCACCCTTAAGCTCAAGGACAAAGCCCAGCAGGATGTGACCATCTCCACCTGCAGCCCTCCTGGCCAGGATGATGAGTTTAGGGAAGAACTACTTAACAGTCTAATGATGAGGATCTGGCCCCAGAAAACCATGTAGAGCAAAATTAAGGCCCAGAACAAGCCAAAGTCATCACTGATTCAGCTCCAGAGAGCCAAGAACACAGACTTGGCAAGAAGAACCAGATCCATACTTGAAGGAGTCCTTCCAAGTCAAATCTCCATTTGTGTTATTAATAAAAAACCTTTTAGCAAACAAGCAGGGGAAAAATTGATCCTGTCCTCTAGCAGGCTAAAACCTAATCCAGTTACACAAGGTGACATCTCCCACAGCCAGGCAGTGGGGTCTGAGCATGGGTGGTCAAGGAAAAGGGCTCTGCACTGCACCTTGCAAAGCTACAGCTCAAGGAAGGAGCCTCCTGTTTGATCTCGGTGGTCAAAGCAACCTGAGAGCAGGCAGGCAGAGAGGGCCCTGGGGGTGCTGGCAGAGAGGAGCTGCAGAGGAGGCAGCAGTGCCCAGGTGGGCAGCAGAGCCAATGGCATCCTGGGCTGGCTGAGGAGCAGTGTGGGCAGCAGGGCAAGGGAGGTTCTGAGCCCTGTGCTCAGGCTGTTTCCTCTCTAATTGCTGTTTAGGTTCAAACAGAATGGGGGGGGTTTGCTTCAGGGGGTGGTGGATTTCTGCTTCAAGGCAATTAGGTAAAAACCCAAGGAAATTAGAAAGCAATTGGCTGTGGTGGGCAATTAATAAGTGCTTGACTGAGCCTTACCAGCACAGTGTCTGATCACATCCACAGCACCTCTCATCTAGCAGAGAGCTCCAGAAGCAGCTCCTGTCCTACAGCAGCCTGACTCAGGCTATGGAGCTAAGTTTCCTCCCTAATGGCTGTTTAGGTTTAAACAGAAGGGGGGGGGTTGCTGCAGGGGGTGGTGGTTTTCTTCTTCAAGGCAATTAGGGGGAATTGCTTAGGACTCCTCATTTGTAAACAGGCAGAAATGATCTCAGGTTTGAGCACAGCCATCCCCTGAAGGAGGTTTTTCCTTCCTTGCAGCTGCTGAGCAGAGCATCAGGGGCAAAATGAAGACAAAAAGGGGCAAGGAAGTGAGGGAGGTTTGGTTCTCCTCTTGTTTTCTTCTGCTCAGCCACATCAGCACTGCTCAGGCCACCCCTGCAGTGCTGTGTCCAGTTCTGGGCTCCTCCATTGCAGAGAGATGCTGAGGTGCTGGAAGGTGCCCAGAGCAGGGCAGCAAGGCTGGGGAGGGGCCTGGAGCACAGCCCTGTGAGGAGAGGCTGAGGGAGCTGGGGGGGTGCAGCCTGCAGCAGAGGAGGCTCAGGGCAGAGCTGATTGCTGCCTGCAGCTGCCTGCAGGGAGGCTGTAGCCAGGTGGGGTTGGGCTCTGCTGCCAGGCAGGCAGGGCCAGCAGAAGGGGCCAGAGGCTGAAGCTGTGTCAGGGCAGGTTGAGGCTGTCTGTGAGGAGGAAGTTGTTGTCAGAGAGAGTGATTGGCACTGGAATGGGCTGCCCAGGGAGGTGGTGCAGTGCCCATGGCTGGAGGTGTTGCAGCCAAGGCTGTCTGGGGCACTGAGTGCCATGGTGTGGTTGGTTGGGCAGGGCTGGGGGCTAGGCTGGGCTGGGTGAGCTTGGAGCTCTCTGCCACCCTGCTTGGTTCAATGATTCTGTGCTTCTGTGCTCCACAGCCTCCCTGGAGGTGCTCAGGACCAGGCTGGATGAAGCCTTGAGTGACCTGTTCTAGCAGGAGGTGTCCCTGCCTAGGGCAGGGTAGTTGGAACTTGCTGAGCTTTGAGGTCCTTTCCAACCTAAACCACTCTCTGACTCTTTGATCCCCAAGTCCAACCTCTAACCTTACTCCCCAAGATTCACCTTAAAACCACCTCCCTAAGCACCACATCCAAACCACTCTGAAACACACCCAGGGTGGATGACTCCACCATAGTTGCACTCCAGCCTCTTAAAGACCTTCCCCAACTGAAATGCTTCTGTGATTCTAAGCTGTCAGTTCATTCAGATGAGCTTTACCCACCCCTGCCCCAGCTCTGGAGCTGAGCAAAGAGCTGATGTCCAGCAAGGAAACAAAAAGGAAAGCATCTTTTAACCTCCTAATTACAGCTAATGGCAAAGCCACCCAATTAATTGCAGAGCAAATGCAAAGCAGATTTACCACAGGATGTCCTAAGGAACCATTAGCATCATCCCACAGCAAGATTCAGTTAAAGCAGTTTAAACAGAGCCTAATACATGACTCATGGGCATGGGTCCTGCCTTTCAGCCTTGCTGGGGCAGCAGAGTTGCTCTTGGATCACAGAAGTGTGGGCAGCAGGGCAAGGGAGGGGATTCTGTCCCTTGGCTCTGCTCTCCTCAGACCCCACCTGGAGCACTGTGAGCAGCTCTGCAGCCCCCAGCACAAGCAGGACATGGAAGGGTTGGAGCCAGCCCAGAGGAGATGCTGAGAGGACTGCAGCAGCTCTGCTCTGAGCACAGGCTGAGAGAGTTGGGGCTGTGCAGCCTGCAGAGGAGAAGGCTTCCAGGAGAGCTTGGAGTGGCCTGGCAGGGTCTGAAGGGGGCTCCAGGAGGGCTGGGGAGGGACTGTTGAGAAGGTGTGGGAATGACAGAAGGAGGAGGAATGGGTTTGGAGTGGCAGAGGGGAGACTGGAAGTGGATGTGAGGAAGAAGTGAGGGTGGTGAGAGACTGGCACAGGTTGTCCAGGGAGGTTGTGGAGCACAGAAGCACCCAATGTGATCAAAGAATGGTTTGGGTTGGAAGGGAGCTCAAAGCTCAGCCAGTTCCAACTCCCCTGCCATAGGCAGGGACATCTCCCACTAGAACAGGTTGCTCAAGGCTGAAATTCAACCTGGTGCTGAACACCCCCAGGGAGGTTGTGGAGCACAGAAGCACCCAACGTGATCAAAGATCACGTTGGGTGCTTCTGTGCTCCACAACCTCCCTGGGCAACCTGTGCCAGGGTCTCAGCACTCTCAACCTGTGCCAGTCTCTCACCACCCTCACTCCTTCCTCACATTCAGTTCCAATCTCCCCTCTGCCACTCCAAACCCATTCCTCCTCCTCTTGCCATTCCAAGCCCTTCTCAACAGTCCCTCCCCAGCCCTCCTGCAGCTCCCTTCAGACCCTGCCAGGCCACTCCAAGCTCTCCTGGAAGCCTTCTCCTCTCCAGGCTCTCCCAACTCTCTCAGCCTGTGCTCAGAGCAGAGCTGCTGCAGCCCTCTCAGCACCTTGGTGGCCTCCTCTGGATTGGCTCCACCACTTCCATGTCCTGCTTGTGCTGGGGGAGGCTCCAGACCAGCACCCAGGACTCCATTTGGACCTCTAATTGTATTCCTGTTTCCCACTCAGGCCATTCCTTGGCAGCCAGCAGGTGGCTGTTGATTCTTGCAAGCCTTTTGTTCCACTGCCAGCCCTGATGAAAGGATTGATCTGATGACCCCACAGGCTCTGTCACTCCAAGATATCAAAAAGTGCTGCCTGGAGCCATTAGCACTCACCTTGAGGAAAGCCAGGAGCCAGCTAGGAATTACCATATCGATCAGAGCAGTGCCCCAGCTGCTCCAATACCCTTGCTCTGACTGTGGTCACTACCTGCTGCTTCAGCAAAAAGTGGAGCAAGTCCTTTGAGAAACGATCTGCACAGCCACTTGCTGGCAGGAAAGCTGCTTCCTGGCACTTAACCCTTCTGGTGCTGAGGAAAATAGTGGTTGTGGCCACCCTGATCCTTGTGGCTTTGCTGCCTGCCCATGCAGGCTGCTCTCGGCTACATTTGGATGCTCAAGGACTCATCCGAGCTGGCTTTGAGCACCCCCAGGCAGGAGGCAGCCACAGCATCCCTGGGCAGCCTGTGCCAGGCTCTCACCACCCTCACACTCAACAGCTTCTGCCTCAGCTCCACTCTAACCCTGCTCTGCCTCAGCTCCAAACCATTCCCCCTGGGCCTGGCTCTGGGCACCCTCAGCAAAAGTCTCTCTGCAGCCTTCCTGCAGGATCCCTTCAGCTCTTGGCAGCAGCTCTGATGTCCCCCTGGAGCCTTCTCCAGGCTGCACCCCCCCAGCTCCCTCAGCCTGTGCTCACAGCAGAGCTGCTCCAGCCCTGGCAGCATCTTTGTGGCCTCCTCTGGCCTCCCTCCAGCAGCTCTGAGTCCTCCTCCTGCTGGGGACAGGAGGCAGGACTGGAGGTGAGGTCTGAGCAGAGCAGAGCCCAGAGGCACAATTCCCTCTCCTGCTCTGCTGCCCACACTGCTCTGCCTGCAGCCAGCACACAGCTGCCTGCTGGGCTGCAGGAGGGCACTGCTGGCCCCTGGGGAGCTGCTCAGCACCCAACACCTCCAAGGCTCTTCCTTCAGGGCTGCAGGAGGGCACTGCTGGCCCCTGGGGAGCTGCTCAGCACCCAACACCCCCAAGGCTCTTCCTTCAAGGCTGCTCTCAACTCCTTCTGCACCCAGCCTGGATATATGGCAAGGAACTGACCTCTTCTGCCCCTGGACAGTGCTGGTGTGACAGATTGGAGCAGCAGAATGGTGGAGCTGGAAAGTCACATTTATTTTCAGCTGACTCCAAGCTCTATGGTGAAGCTTTTCCTTCCTCCTCCTATTTTTTCTTGGGCAGATCTGAGCTGTTATCAATAATGCAAAAGGTAAGAGTAAAGCTGGAGATGGCTGAGAACAGCCAGGAGCTGATTAAGGGAAACTGCAGACTTACTACAGCTCAGACAGGCAGGCAGCTCTTGGTACAACTACTTCATGCTAACAGCCCAAAGTACATCAAAAACCCTGTTCTGAAGTGCAGGTCAGGGAGAATGTGCACTGCAGGTGCAGCAGCTCTGCTGTGAGCACAGGCTGAGGGAGCTGGGGGGGTGCAGCCTGCAGCAGAGGAGGCTCAGGGCAGAGCTGATTGCTGCCTGCAGCTGCCTGCAGGGAGGCTGGAGCCAGGTGGGGTTGGGCTCTGCTGCCAGGCAGGCAGCAACAGAAGAAAGGGCCAAAGGCTGAAGCTGTGTCAGGGCAGGTTGAGGCTGGAGGTGAGGAGGAAGCTCCTGGCAGAGAGAGTGATTGGCACTGGAATGGGCTGCCCAGGGAGGTGGTGCAGTGCCCATGGCTGGAGGTGTTGCAGCCAAGCCTGGCTGGGGCACTGAGTGCCAGGGGTTAGTTAATTAGAAGGGTTAGGTGAGAGGTTGGACTCAATGATCCTGAAGGTCATTTCTAACCTGGTTAATTCTGTGATGCTGTGATCTGAGTTGAATCAGAATCACAGAACCAAGCAGGGTGGCAGAGAGCTCCAAGCTCACCCAGCCCAACCTAGCCCCCAGCCCTGCCCAACCAACCAGACCATGGCACTCAGGGCCCCAGCCAGCCTTGGCTGCAACACCTCCAGCCATGGGCACTGCACCACCTCCCTGGGCAGCCCATCCCAGTGCCAATCACTCTCTCTGACAACAACTTCCTCCTCACCTCCAGCCTCAGCCTGCCCTGACACAGCTTCAGCCTCTGTCCCCTTCTTCTGTTGCTGCCTGCCTGGCAGCAGAGCCCAACCCCACTTGGTCTCCTTGCCCATGGTGGGGATCTTGGAGGAGATGAGCTCTGAGGTCTCTTCCAACCTGCTTCATTCCATGATTACCTCAGTTGAGGAACCTTTGAAAATCACTATTCCAGCCCTGAGGAAGTCTCTAACCTTGGGTATTTCAGCCTGGTGCTTATTAAAAGCATCTTCTGGAGAAGAAAATAGAATCCTCCTCTCTCTATTTTCGTCTGAGCTCTCTGCAGTGTAGCTGAGGGAAGAGATTTCCCCTCCCCATGTGCAGCCTTTCCCAGGGAAGTGGTGACAGACTGGGAGGAAACTGTTGCCATAAATATTTAAGGCTTCCCTGAAGATCTTCTTTGCTGTGGAGCAAAGGAAAGCTGAGTGTGAAGACAGGACTGAAATCCTCCAAGCTTGAAGAGGGTTCATAGAATCACAGAATGGGCTGGGTGGGAAGGGACCTCCAAAGCTCAGCCAGTCCAACTCCCTCTGCATTCAGCAGGGACATCCTCAACTAGATCAGTGCCCTCCTGAGCCTCACACCTTGAATATCTCCATGGATGGAGCTTTAACCACCTCCCTGGGCAACCTGCTGCAGTGTTCCAGCATCCTCATGGTGCAGAACTTGTTCCTCACATCCAACCTAAACCTGCTCTGCTCTAGTTTGAAGCCATTGCCTGGTCCTGTCCCTGGTCCTGTCCCTGGTTCTGTCCCTGGTTCTGTCCCTGGTCCTGTCCCTGGTCCTGTCCCTGGTCCTGTCCCTGGTCCTGTCCTGGTTCTGTCCCTGCAGCCCTTTGGGGATAGTCTCTCTCCATCCTTCTTATAGCCCCCTTTAGGTACTGGAAGGTGACAATTAAGTGTCTCTGATGAAGCCTTCTCTCCTCCAGACTGACACCCCCAGCTCCTCAGCCTGTCCTCACAGCAGAGCTGCTCCAATCCCCTGATCAGTTTTCATAGTATCACAGAATCAGGCAGGGCTGGAAGGGAGCACAAGGAGCAGGCAGTGCCAACCCCTGCCATGCCCAGGGACACCCTACCCTAGAGCAGGCTGCACACAGCCTCAGCCAGCCTGGCCTCAAACACCTCCAGCCATGGGGCCTCAACCCCCTCCCTGGGCAGCCCCTGCCAGGCTCTCACCACTCTCTTGCTCAACAACTTCCTCCTCACCTCCAGCCTCACTCTCCCCACCTCCACCTTTGCTCCATCCCCCCCACTCCTGCCACTCCCTCACAGGCTCCAAAGTCCCTCCCCAGATTTCTTGGAGCCCCCTTCAGATGCTGGCAGGCCACAAGAAGGTGACCTGGGAGCCTCCTCTGCTCCAGCCTGCACAGCCCCAACTCTTTCAGTCTATGCTCACAGCAGAGCTGCTGCAGCCTCTCAGCATCCTCCTGGCCCTGCTCTGGACACTCTCCAGCATCTCCACAGCCCTCTTGGCCCAGGGGCTCCAGAGCTGGATGCAGGACTCCAGGTGGGCTCTCAGCAGAGCAGAGCAGAGGGGCAGAATCCCCTCCCTGGCCCTGCTGGCCACACTGCTGCTGCTGCAGCCCAGGCTCTGCTTGGCTCTCTGGGCTGCAAGTGCACACTGCTGGCTCCTGCTGAGCTTCTCCTCCAGCAGCACCCCCAAGTGCCTCTCCTCAGGGCTGCTCTCCAGCCACTCACAGCTTTGTGGTCCTCCTCTGCACCTGCTCCCTCAGGTCCATGCCCTTGATCCCTATCACTGCTACCCTACCAAAGCAGACCTGGTCTGGCATTTAGGTGATGCCTCAGGCAGAAGAGCCTTGGGCAGCTCCTCGCAGCCTCCCTGCACCTCTTTCCTAGCATCCCTTTTCTAAGCATCTCAAAGCCACATTCCTGCTTCCAGCTCCTCGTATGCCAGCAGCAGGTGCGGTGAGGATTGAGAGAGTGCCATCTAC
Source organism: Pogoniulus pusillus (assembly GCF_015220805.1). Classification (NCBI taxonomy): domain Eukaryota; kingdom Metazoa; phylum Chordata; class Aves; order Piciformes; family Lybiidae; genus Pogoniulus; species Pogoniulus pusillus. The sequence goes on along the minus strand of NC_087305.1, from coordinate 4,500,994 downwards.
TGCCCCGAATCCCAACTCTTCCTTCGCTCCAAAGGGAGCAAAGAGAAAGAGAAAACTAAGCCCAGGAGCAGCCTCACCGCAAGGAGAGGCTGGGCTGGGGCAGCTGCAGGAATGCCAGCAGCAGGCAGCTTAGGGCAGAGGCTCTGCCTAGTGAGCTCCAGGTCAGAAGAGGTCACACTGAGCTGAGATCATCTTTTAGTGGTAGTGACAGAAAGGTAGGGGGGAGGAAGTGGTGTGGTAGGAGAAGGGAAGCTCCAGGCAAGGAATTTTGCTTCCCAAACTCAGCCTGTTTAAGGGTTTCTAATCCACTTGAAGATTCCCCAGCCTGGGATTGTCCCATCTGGCAGAGCCTTTGCTTGCCCAGGCACAGGACAAGAGAGTGGAGCAGGTGGAGTGGCTGAAAGTGGCTCAAAGTCACTTCTCAAACTGAGAAAGCAGCAACCAAGCCAGGAGCAGTTTGCAAGCTGAGAGCCAGAGATGGCTCAGGTTGGAAGAGACCTCAGAGATCATCTGCCATGGGCAGGGACACCTCTCAGCTAGACTCAGCTGCCCAAGGCCTCATCCAGCCTGGCCTTGAACACCTCCAGGCAGCCACAGCCTCCCTGGGTAGCCTGTGCCAGAGTCTTGCCACTCTCTTACTCAAGGACTTCTTCCTCAGCTCCAGCCCTGCCCTGCTCTGCCTCAGCTTCAAATCATTCCCCTTTGCCCTATCTCTAGACAGACTGAGGCTGCCCAGACCACCATCAGCTGCACAGCTTTGTATGTGCCTTAACTGCCCACCCTCTGCACCCCCTAACTGCCCAACCTGTGCACCCCTAACTGCCCAACCCTTTGCACCCCCTAACTGCCCACCCTCTGCATCCCTAACTGCCCAATTCTGTGCACCCCCTAACTGCCCACCCTCTGCACCCCTGACTGCTCAATTCTGTGCACCCCTGAACTGCCAACCCTCTGCATCCCTTAAGTGCCAAATTTTGTCCACCTCTTAACTGTCCAACCCTCTGCATCCCTTAAGTGCCCAATTCTGTGCACCCCTTAACTGCCACCCTCTGCAACCCCTAACTACTCAACCCTCTGCACCCCTGAACTGCCCAACCCTCTGCACCCCCTAACTGCTCAACCCTCTGCACCCCTGAACTGCCCAACCCTCTGCACCCCCTAACTGCCCAACCCTCTGCACCCCTGAACTGCCCAACCCTCTGCACCCCCTAACTGCCCAACCCTCTGCACCCCCTAACTACTCCTCGCACTGAGAAGGGGAGATGGAGAGAGGAAGGAGCACACCTGAACTAGCAAGTCTCCTTCTCCAGCACATCTCCAGGCACTGAACCACCTCCAGGAGCCCCAAAGGTGCTGCTGTGCTGGATGTGCTCTCCACGCACACCGAGGCAGAAGTCCTCACCACCAGCCCCAGGTGCACCCCTCCTACAGCAGCTGCTTTACCCCATTTTGGTGCTTTGAGGCTAGACAGAGCTTGCATAATTCCCATCCACTGTCTGGTCCCTCCCTTTACCTCCTGTGCTCCCACTTAGGGACGAGGCAGAGGGGAGGGTTTGGTCGTGAGCAGTTAAGCACTGAGCAGTGATGAGGCACAGCACCAGAAATGGGCATCTTGGCCCAAGGTGAACTGCTTCCAGCAGAAGGAGGGATTAGAAGCCATGCATGAAGGCTCTGCTCTCCACCAGAGCTGGTTAATGCTGCTTCAGGTCTAGCTTGGATGGGCTCCATTGCATCAGAGGAGAGCTAAATGATACCCTGCTGCCAGCAGCACTGCCCACCTGAGCGGCACAGCAAGAGCTGCAGCTGAGGCTCTGCGTGCAGCAGGTCACAACCCCTCCCTGCCCTGGCTCTGGGCTGGCAACAGGAGTCTGTTGGACTTCATTCTGAGGGAAACAGAAGTCTTCCACAGAAGAGGATCATAGAATCAAGCAGGTTGGAAGAAAGCAGGTTGGGAAGTCAGCTGCCTGCTGAGGGAGGTTTCCTACCTCCTGTGCTTTGAAAGCAGTTGTCTGGGTGCCAGGAGGAGATCCATGGCTGGTGCCAGTGGGGCACTGTGATGGTTTGGGAGCTACCTGCCCCCCAAACCCTTCTGAATTCACCCAGACCAGACTCATCCAGCTGGGATGAAGCTTTTTGTTCACAGCTTAGCCCAAGGTACGAGCAGATATTTACATTACAGGCTGGCAGAAAGCTCCAAGCTCACCCAGCCCAGCCTAGCCCCCAGCCCTGCCCAACCAACCAGACCATGGCACCCAGTGCCCCAGCCAGGCTTGGCTTCAACACCTCCAGCCATGGGCACTGCATCACCTCACAGCACTTCTGAGCACAGACAGCATCAGTTGGCTGCCAGGCAGTGATCCAAGAGCTAGAGGGGAATGCAGCATTCTGCTGGGGAGGTTGCATCTCTGCACAGGGATCAGAATAGTGCCAGAAAGAGGAAGGAAGGGGGAAAAAAGAAGCAGCTGCACAAACTATTGATGCATTGCAGAGAAAATGTAGATCAGCAGAGCTGGTTTGGCCCTGATCCTGATGGGGTGGAGAGCAGGAGCTCTGTCTCTGGAGTGGAAATCTGTCTGCTGCTCCTGCTGCTCCTCCTTTCCTTGGCCCACACAGGCAGTTGGGGTTTAAACACCTTTGGAAGGCACTGGTGGGCAATGTCCTGCAGCTCTTTTACACAGCTCAGACCTGGTTGGGTTATTTGTAGATTCATGGAATGGGTTGGGTTGGAAAGGACCTTAAGGATCATCCCATTCCAACCCCCTGCCAGCTTGCCGTGGTAGCCCCCAGCCCTGCCCAACCAACCAGACCATGGCACTCAGTGCCCCAGCCAGCCTTGGCTGCAACACCTCCAGCCATGGGCACTGCACCACCTCCCTGGGCAACCCATTCCAGTGCCAATCACTCTCTCTGCCAGGAGCTTCCTCCTCACCTCCAGCCTCAACCTGCCCTGCCACAGCTTCAGCCTCTGGCCCCTTCTTCTGTTGCTGCCTGCCTGGCAGCAGAGCCCAACCCCACCTGGCTACAGCCTCCCTGCAGGCAGCTGCAGGCAGCAATCAGCTCTGCTCTGAGCCTCCTCTGCTGCAGGCTGCACCCCCCCAGCTCCCTCAGCCTCTCCTCACAGGGCTGTGCTCCAGGCCCCTCCCCAGCCTTGCTGCCCTGCTCTGGGCACCTTCCAGCACCTCAACATCTCTCTGCAATGGAGGAGCCCAGAACTGGACACAGCACTCAAGCTGTGGGAACCCAACTCTCCTAAAAGCTTTACAAAACAACACAGGCAAAACCTTCTCTTAGTTGCCCTCAGACTAAAGAGGAACAACAGCCAAGGCAGCCAAAGGAGGTTTCTTGCAGCATTCAAGCCTAGCATGAACACACCACACCGAGAGCAGGTTTAAGGCATCAGCAAAATCAGCTTTCTTTGGCACCACTTTCCCCTGGCTGAACATCAGCTCTCTGGAACAGCAATCAATAAACCCCTCTCTCCCAGCCCTGGCATCCACAGGGCATATACAATGCTGCATCCAGCAGAGAGATGGACCAAAAGTGTGGAGTCATCCTGCTGCAATGCATTAAGCAGTGAGAGCCCAGCCCTGCACAGCTACTCCTTAAATCCTCCTTCTACCCCAAAGATTGTCTCCAGCTCTGGCATGAGAACTCTGCCTCCAATCACCCTGATCCCACAGGCAGGGTGGGGGCAGACATCACTCCTGAGGGTGTTTTAGTTGTGGAGCCTTCACAGTCAGAGCTGAGCAGCTTCACCCTCCCAGGCATAGCCCAACCTGCTCCAGCTCTGCTGCCAGCCACACAGGCAGGCAGGCAGCTCAGGAGGGCACTGCCACACCTTTGCCACGTTGCAAAAAGACCTCCTGCTGACCCAGCCAGGGCACAGCTTCGCTGTCTGACACACAGTGCCTGGCCCGGAGCCGCCTGGTGCTGATGTTCGCTTTTCAGATGCCTTTGCAGGCTGCGGGGATGAGCAGGAAGGAGGCAGCGCTGCCTGCTGACCTCCACCCCTCGCTGCCTGCTGCACGGGGCTGAATGACAACCTGCCCAGAGGCACAGCAAGAGGTGAGGGAGGAGAGATGGCAGCTACCTGTTGAGCAGCCCCAGGAAGGCTGCTGCCTGCTCTGCAGGGTCGGAAGTCCTCTGCTCAGCAGAGCTCAGTGAGTCACAAGCGTGGGCTGGGCTGTGCTAGCAGCAGTGAGCTCTGGGGAGAACAGCAATGGGCTTCACCTCCTGCTTTTCTCTGCCTTCCTCCACCTCATTCCAGCAGCAGAGCAAACCTCACTGCTCTGCATCCCTCCTCCTCCTCTACATCCCTCATCCCCCCAGGGCAGGCACTTGCTCAGTGCTGTTCTACTCCAAACGACACCTGCAGAAGGATTGCACTGCTCTGGTGCAGACTGCAGATACACAGCCCCTGCAGGGTCTGAGTGCTCCTAACAAGTGAGCATCTCCAAAGGCCCTGCAGGGGCTGGCTGCAGCAGCGAGTAAATCAACTCAGCAGACAGGGAGAGGCAGTGCCTGGTGCCACAGGAGCTCAGGAAGCATCACTTTGCCCTTCAGAGCAGCCAGGAAAGGAGCAGGCACTTCAACTGCAGCTGCAGACAGGCAGTGGGGAGGCTGGAAGGGTGTTTGTGACAGCTGTGGTCCAGTTTCAGCTCTCTGCATCCATCCTGCTCACAGGTCAGCTCTCCTCCAGCAGTTCCAGAGGTGAAGTCAACTCTGATAGTACAGAACAAATGGAGAGATGGCACCAAGCCAGGGGCAGCTGTGCAGCTGTTGGTGCCAACCTGTGCTGCTGCTCTCTTCAGTGTCTTCATTGATGATCTGGAGCAGGAGATGGAGTCCAGCAGCAGGCAGCTTGCAGATGGCACCAAGCTAGGAGCAGCTGTGGAGCTGTTGGAGGGCAGCAGAGCCCTGCAGAGGGACCTGGGCAGGCTGCATGGGTGGGCAGAGGCCAAGGGGATGAGACTGAACAAGGCCAAGGGCAGGTTCTGCACTTTGGCCACAGCAACCCCAAGCAGCTGCAGGCTGGGGCCAGAGTGGCTGAGAGCAGGCAGGCAGAGAGGGCCCTGGGGGTGCTGGCAGAGAGGAGCTGCAGAGAAGGTAGCAGTGCCCAGGTGGGCAGCAGAGCCAATGGCATCCTGGGCTGGCTGAGGAGCAGTGTGGGCAGCAGGACAAGGGAGCCTTCTCCTTCCCAGCCTGCACACCCTCAGCTCCCTCAGGCTGTGCTCACAGCAGAGCTGCTGCAGCCTCTGAGCATCCTCCTGGCCCTGCTCTGGACACTCTCCAGCATCTCCACAGCCCTCTTGGCCCAGGGGCTCCAGAGCTGGATGCAGCACTCCAGGTGGGGTCTGAGCAGAGCAGAGCAGAGGGGCAGAATCCCCTCCCTGGCCCTGCTGGCCACACTGCTGCTGCTGCAGCCCAGGCTCTGCTTGGCTCTCTGGGCTGCAAGTGCACACTGCTGGCTCCTGCTGAGCTTCTCCTCCAGCAGCACCCCCAAGTCCCTCTCCTCAGGGCTGCTCTCCAGCCTGGCACTGCCCAGCCTGGAGTTGTGCTTGGCATTGCCTCCACCCAGCTGCAGGACCTTGCCCTTGGTCTTGTTGAACCTCCTGTGCCCACCTCTGCAGCCTGTGCAGGTCCCTCTGGCTGGATCCTGCCCTCCAGCCTGGCTGCTGCACCACACAGCTTGCTGAGGCTGCACTCAGTGCCTCTGCCCATGGCACCCACAGAGAAAAGATCTCTTCACTGGAAGGGTTCCCAAACACTGGAACAGGCTGCCCAGGGCCGTGCTGGAGTCACCATCCCTCATGGGGGTGTTCAAGCAGCCTGTGGCCTTGGTGCTCAGGGAGATGGTTTAGTGCTGGGCTGAAGGTTGGACTGGATGAGCTTGGAGGTCTCTGCCAACCAGATCTGTTCTGCAACCCAAAGCACGAGTGAAAGGCAACTGAGTCAGCAGAGTAGGACACTCCTCCTGCCCTACCTTGTTTGGAAGTGAAGGGGCAATTAAAGCCTTCAGTAGCTCTTCATTAACCCCCTGGGTGGGGGCAGGCTGTGGACATCATTAGCCCCACAATGCAGGGCAGTGAATTCAGAGCAGCTGAGAGCCTGACCCTCAGCCAGAGCAGCTGCTAAACCACTCCAAAGAGAGAAGCCAGCTGGACTGCAGCTTCTCTGCCAAGCCCCAGACCTGTTTCCCTTGCAGGATGAAATGAATGCAGGCAGCTCCATCAGCAGAACGTTCCCTGTCAAAGCAGTAACACCTTCTGGTGCAGCTCAGCATAAATTAGCAGGCTGGAGCTCAAGATGCAAGGTTTGCCTTTGTGTCTGCGGGAGGAGAGGCTTTATGCACTTTGGAAGGCACTCAAAAGCAGCTCTGACAGCTCTGGTACTGAATGGCTTCCCGATGGAGCCATGCCCTACCCACCCAGACACACAGCAGCCTGGGCAGGAGGGAGCCCAGGACCTGCTGAAGATGAGGACTCCTTAACTACCATAATGCCTTGGCTAAGAGGGTGGTGAAGGGCCTGGAACATCTCTGCTGTGGCAGTGTCTGCTGAGAGCTCACCTCCAACCCTGCCTTCGTTCTGTCCAGGGGCAGAAGAGTTCAGTTCTCTGCCACAGCTTCAGGCTGGGTGCAGAGTGGGTTGAGAGCAGCCCTGAAGGAAGAGGCTTGGAGGTGCTGGGTGCTGAGCAGCTCCCCAGGAGCCAGCAGTGCCCTCCTGCAGCCCTGAAGGAAGAGCCTTGGGGGTGTTGGGTGCTGAGCAGCTCCCCAGCAGCCAGCAGTGCCCTCCTGCAGCCCAGCAGGCAGCTGTGTGCTGGCTGCAGCCAGAGCAGTGTGGGCAGCAGGGCAGGAGAGGGGATTGTGCCCTTTGGCTCTGCTCTGCTCAGACCTCACCTCCAGTCCTGCCTCCAGTGCTGCTGTCCCCAGCAGGAGGAGGGCACAGAACTGCTGGAGGGAGGCCAGAGGAGGTCACAAAGATGCTGCCAGGGCTGGAGCAGCTCTGCTGTGAGCACAGGCTGAGGGAGCTGGGGGAGAGAAGGCTCCAGGGGGACCTCAGAGCTGCTGCCAAGAGCTGAAGGGATCCTGCAGGAAGGCTGCAGAGAGACTTTTGCTGAGGGTGCCCAGAGCCAGGCCCAGGGGAATGGTTTGGAGCTGAGGCAAAGCAGGGTTAGAGTGGAGCTGAGGCAGAAGTTGTTGAGTGTGAGGGTGGTGAGAGCCTGGCCAGGCTGCCCAGGGAGGCTGTGGCTGCCTCCTGCCTGGGGGTGTTGCAGGCCAGGCTGGATGAGACCTGGAGCAGCTGAGCCTGGCTGAGAGCTGTCCCTGGGCACGGCAGGGAGCTTGAAGGAGATGCTCTGTGCTAGGTTGTGTGCTCCTGCTCTGGCAGGGTAGTTGGCCTCGATGATCTCCTTGGGTCCCTTCCAACCTAACATCCTCTGATCCTGTGATCTCTGAGGTATCCCTTCTTAGCTGAGCCATGCTCTGGATCCATGATCCTATGATGTTTGTGCTTGCAGCCCTGCCCAGCAGCTCAGTTCAGCTGGCACCACAGCAGCTCAGTTCAGCTGGCACCACAGCAGCTCAGTTCAGCTGGCACCACACCCCAAGCCCCTTGCCTACATCTTTACACAGATGCTGCCCACTCTGGGAGGGGGGAGTGGGGAAGAGCAATAATCTCACTCCACTAAATTGAGGTTGCTCACCCTTGAGTGCCTTCCTCTGAAGCTTGCCCCTCTGACCTCCCCAGCTGCCCACTGGGCTCAGCCAGGAACCCTTTCCTTTGCCAGACAAGTGATGGTTGTGTGATAAGGTTTATCACTTTCAAGCAGACCTCATTTCCTTGCTCCTTTGGCTGCAAATGGTCACATCCTCATTGCCCCTTCCAGCTGTCAAAGGCCATCAGCTAAATAAACTCATCACAGTTCCTCACACAGGCCCAGGAAATTATTTTCTCTCATGCTTCTGCAGCCTGAACCTTTCTCTTGTGCTGATGAGAGACAAAGAGAAGCCTTTTTTAATAGCCTCATCCCTTCCTCACTGCAAGGGAAGGGATTTCTGCTGCCTCCATTCCTGTTGCATCCTGAATGCTCCCAAGTTTAAGTCACTTTTGCAGGCAGATCTCTGCCCAGGGCTGAAACAACAGCAGGGAGTGGGCTCCAAATGAGTTCCTCCCCACCCCAGTTTGTGCTTTGAGTCAGGGTGATGGAATGGGTCAGGTTGGGAAGGAGCTCCAGAGATCAGCTACTGCTTAGACTCACAGGTTGGAAGTGAAGGAAGAAATCAAACTCAAGGAATGGGAGGGGTTGGGAGGGAGCTCCAGAGATCAGCTTGGACCAACCATGTTAGAAGAAACTCCTCCCCTGAAAGGGTTCTCAAAGCCTGGCAGAGGGAGATGGTGGAATCCCCACCCCTGGAGGGGTCTCAAAGCCACAGAGGAGTGGTGCTGAGGGCCAGGGTTGAGCCTCAGCCTTGGGAGAGTTAGAGAATGGTTGGGCTGGGTGACCCTGAAGGGCTTTCTCAAGCAGAATGATTGATGGTTCTGACTGCTCTGTGCAGCTGCAACCTCCTGGCTTCCCTTGTGCCCATTGCTCCTTGGCCTATCCCTGGGCACCACCAAACAGAGCCTGGCACCTTCACCATGCCACCTTCACCCTGCCACCCACCTCTCAGCTACTCACACACATTGCTCAGGTCCCCTCTCAGCCTTCTCCTCTCCAGCCTAACCAGCCCCAGGGCTCTCAGCCTTTCTCCACAGCAGAGATGTTCCACTCTCTTCATCATCCTCACAGCCTCCACTGCACTCTCTCTGGTAGTTAAGGTCCAGCTCCACTCAAATGCTGCATCTTGCAGCCCCTTGGTCCTTTTTGCCACCTCAAACACTGCACCTTGCAACCTCTTGGTCCTTTCTGCCATCTCAAACACTGCACCTTGCAACTTCTTGGTCCTTTCTGCCACCTCAAACACTGCACCTTGCAACCTCTTGGTCCTTTTTGCCACCTCAAACACTGCACCTTGCAACCCCTTGGTCCTTTTTGCCCTCTCCAGGAGCTGCAGCCATGCCCAGAGGAGCAAGCTGCTCCCATTCCTCTCTCTCTCTCTCTGCACAGCCCATGTTAGATTCCACACCACCTTGCTGCCACCCCTGGGTGACAGCAGCATCAAGTCCCCTGCATGGCTCACACCTGCCATTACCTCACCAGTGTCTAACAAGCAAGAGGCCAAACCTGTTTGCCATGCAGGGCTTGCCTCTGGGCTGTTATTATTGACACCTGAGCTGCTTGCCATGGCCAAGCCTCTTTCAGAGCTGTGATTAAAACACATGAGCTGCCTTGCCCTTCTTTCTCTTGCCTGCAAGGATTCTGCATGCCAGTCACAGAAGGGAAGATCAAATCCTTCCAGCAGCACAACAAATCCATACTGCAATCTGCCAGAGTGGATTTGTTCCATCAAACACACATTTTGCTGTCAACACCAAACCCACTCCAGATCCTGCTTCACTCTGAGTTTGTCCAGAGCATCTTGGCCTTTGTTGAAGTTTCTGATGGACAAGATGAAGCTTTTCACTAGAGATTATGCCAGCCATAATGTGTGCTGGGGGAGGGAGAGGGGGCAGGGGGTGAAAAACTCAACATGAGCTGGCAAAGGTCTCTGGCAGCCCAGCAGGCAACTCTGTGCTGGCTGCTTTCAAAGCAGGGAGAGCAGCAGCACAGGGAGGGGATTCTGCACTTCTGCTCTGCTCTGCTCTGCTCTGCTCTACTCTGCTCTGCTCTGCTCTGCCCCTCTGCTCTGTTCTGCTCTGCTCCACTCTGCTCTACTCTGCTCTACTCTGCTCTGCTCTGCCCCTCTGCTCTGTTCTGCTCTGCTCTACTCTGCTCTGCTCTGCTCTGTTCTGTTCTGCACTTCTGCTCTGCTCTGCTCTACCCCTCTGCTCTGTTCTGCTCTACTCTGCCCCTCTGCTCTGTTCCTCTGCTCTGTTCTGTTCCTCTGCTCTGTTCTCTTCTGCCCTTCTGCTCTACTCTGCTCTGCTCTGCTCTGCTCTACTCTGCTCTGCTCTGCTCTGTTCTGCTCTGCTCTACTCTGCTCTGCCCTACTCTGCTCTACTCTGCCCCTCTGCTCTGCTCTTCTCTACTCTTCTCTGCTCTGCCCTACTCTGCTCTACTCTGCCCCTCTGCTCTGCTCTTCTCTACTCTTCTCTGCTCTGCTCTACTCTGCTCTACTCTGCCCCTTAGAGAAGCCTTCCAGGTCCTGAAGGGACTCCAGGAGAGCTGAGGAGGGACTTTTCAGAAGGGCTTGGAGGGATAGCACAGGACTGAAGTTTGAGAGGAGTAGACTTTGAGTGGATATTGGGAAGGAAATTCTTTCCAACCTAGAGGGTTTGTTCCCAGCTGGGACCAGTGCAGGATCTCTGGGAGAGGGCAGATTAAAGCTGGAGGTGATGAAGAAATTCTTGACAGTGAGGGTGGGGAGAGACTGGCACAGGCTGCCCAGGGAGGCTGTGGATGTCCCCTCCCTGGAGGTGTTCAAGGCCAGGCTGGCTGAGCCCTCAAGCAACCTGGGCTGGTGGAGATGTCCCTGCCCGTGGCAGGGAGCTTGGAACTGGATGAGCCTTGAGGTCACTCAAGCTGTGGCCTGAGCAGTGCTGAGCACAGGGGCAGAAGCAGCTCCCTTGTCCTGCTGCCCACACTGCTCCTCAGCCAGCCCAGGATGCCATTGGCTCTGCTGCCCACCTGGGCACTGCTGCCTCCTCTGCAGCTCCTCTCTGCCAGCACCCCCAGCTCCCTCTCTGCCTGCCTGCTCTCAGCCACTCTGGCCCCAGCCTGGAGCTGCTTGGGGTTGTTGTGGCCAAAGTGCAGAACCTGCCCTTGGCCTTGTTCAGTCTCATCCCCTTGGCCTCTGCCCACCCATGCAGCCTGGCCAGGTCCCTCTGCAGGGCTCTGCTACCCTCCAACAGCTCCACAGCTGCTCCTAGCTTGGTGTCCTCTGCAAACTGCCTGCTGCTGGACTCCATCCCCTGCTCCACCTCATCAATGAAGACACTGAACAGCACCAGGAAAAAAAGCTGCAGCTGCACACAGAAAAACCCCAAACCCTTTCAAACTGCTCCAGTAATGAATTAGTTTGGATTGACTCCAGCAGGCTGCATCTGACCTCGGCCTGCAGATAGAGGACACAAAAGATAAGCGAAGCACTGAACAGCTTCCAGCTCCACCGAGATAAAGATCACACAGGATGCTTCCTGTTGGCCTCCACAAAGTGAATTCATCCCTCACCTAATGAGCTGGGAAACAGCTCTGTCTCCGAGCCTTATCCCTCTGACTGCTGACTGAAGCCTTTCTGGTGCTCCACATATCATTAACCTGAGCGCACCAAGCCCTTTCCCTGGGGGCAGAGGCATTTGTTTGCTGAGAAGGAGCAGAAACAGGCAGGGAAGATCAATTTTACACTCCAAGATTTAGAAGTGAATGAAAGAAATCCTTCCTGAAGGCCATGGCAAATAAAGACATCAGCTGCAAGGCAGCAGGAAGCAGCCAGGGGCTGAAATGAGTCTGGCTTCGTGAGCTGAGGTATTTAGACTCAGAGAATCAGGCAGGGTTGGAAGGGAGCACAAGGAGCAGCCAGTTCCAACCCCCCTGCCATGCCCAGGGACACCCTACCCTAGAGCAGGCTGCCCACAGCCTCAGCCAGCCTGGCCTCAAACACCTCCAGGGACTGATCTTAACCAGCACTGTGCTCACTCTGAGTGTCCTTAACTGCAGCAGTGAGCTTAGGGAGCAAGCTGAGGCTGGCTCACAGCAGAGGAGACACAACTGCAGCAGCCAGCAAAGCTTAAAGCATCACAGGTAGCACTGAAACAGGTTCAGAGATCCATGGAATGGGTTGGAAGGGACCTGAAAGATGCCAACCCCTCTGCCATGGCCAGGGACAGCCTACCCTAGAGCAGGCTGCCCACTTAGTGCCATGGTCTGGTTGGTTGGCCAGGGCTGGGTGAGAGGTTGGGCTGGATGAGCTTGGAGCTCTCTTCCAACCTGCTTGGTTCTATGGTTGGAAGAGACCTCAGAGTTCATCTGCTCCAACCTCCCTGCCATGCCCAGGGACACCTCTCAGCTAGGCTCAGCTGCTCAAGACCTCATCCAAGCTGGCCCTGAACACCCCCAGGCAGGAGGCAGCCACAGCCTCCCTGGGAAGCCTGTGCCAGGCTCTCACCACCCTCACACTCAGCAACTTCTTCCTCAGCTCCACTCTAACTCTGCTCTACCTCCACTCCAAACCATTCCCCCTTGGCCTCATGAACCCTCAGCCCTCCTGCAGGATCCCCTCAGCTCTTGGCAGGCAGCTCTGAGGATGACTCTTCCAGCCCAGAGCCATTGTCCCTCACCTTGTTATTCCCAGCCCTTGTCCGGAGTCCCTCCCCAGCTCTCCTGGAGCCTCTTTCAGCTCTTGGCTGCTCTGTGTCCTCCTCCTGATAGGGACAGCAGCACTGGAGGCAGGGTTGGAGGTGAGCTCTGAGCAGAGCAGAGGCAGAGGAGATTCTCTTCTCTTCTGCCATGAAAAAGCCCTGAAGCCTTCTTGATGTGGACTCCCTGACCCCAGCCTCCTGAACTGGGGAGCCTAAAGCACTCAAGGTGAGGTCTCACCAGGGCAGAGCAGAGGAGGAGGAGAACCTCTGTGATCTGCTGGATACTCCCAGCCCTTGTCCCCCCCCAGCTCTCCTGGAGCTCCTTCAGCTCTTGGCAGGCAGCTCTAAGGTCCCCCTGGAGCCTTCTCCTCTGCAGGCTGCACCCCCCCAGCTCCCTCAGCCTGTGCTCACAGCAGAGCTGCTCCAGCCCTGGCAGCATCTTTGTGACCTCCTCTGGCCTCCCTCCAGCAGCTCTGTGCCCTCCTGCTACTGGGGACAGCAGCACTGGAGGCAGGATTGGAGGTGAGGTCTGAGCAGAGCAGAACACTCATAGAATGAGTTGGGTTGGAAGGGACCTTGAAGATCACTTAGTTGGGTTGGAGGGGACCCTGAAGGTCATCTAGTTGGGTTGGAAGGGACCTTGAAGATCACTTAGTTGGGTTGGAAGGGACCTTGAAGATCACTTAGTTGGGTTGGAAGGGATCCTGAAGATCACTTAGTTGGATTGGAAGTGACCTTTAAGATCACTTAGTTGGGTTGGAAGGGACCTTGAAGATCACTTAGTTGGGTTGGAAGGGACCCTGAAGATCACTTAGTTGGGTTGGAAGGGATCCTGAAGATCACTTAGTTGGGTTGGAAGGGATCCTGAAGATCACCTCGTTGGGCTGGAAGGCAAAGCCCATGGCAGGGGTCTTGGAACTAGATGATCTTCAACCTTCCACCCCTCTCCTGCCCTGCTGCCCACACTGCTCTGGCTGCAGCTTTCACCAGGGCTAACACAAAGAGAAGCAAAGGAAGCCACAGGAGCGTTTGTGTCCTGCCATGACCTCAGGAGGCAGAGTGGTGGATTTTGGGGGCCTTTAAGCAGTCCACACCCCCAGTGCTTGGTGCAGCTCTGCTGCAGATGGGATTGGAGCTTTGGGACTGGGAAAGATTAGCAGAAGTAAAGCCCTAAAGGAAACTCAGGCACTTGGAGAGCACTTTGAAGCAGCTGAAAAATGCAAATGCCCTTCAGCTCTCTTAGCTGGAGACAAGACTGAGATGTTGATCCCAAAGCAGGTTTGGCTTTGTGGTGGTTCTGTTTTTTATCAGGGTCAAAGGTCCATTTGGGGAGCCTGAACCTCCTCAGAAGTTGGCTTTGTTCTCTGCTCCATCCCTAATCGCCTCTCTCTTTTTTGCTTTCACGGCTCAGTGCTTTCAGGCAGCCCAAACAAAAGAAGGGATAGAAAAAGCCTTTTGTGTGGCATCCACAGCAGCAAACAAACAGAGTTTGGTTTTCTGCTTTGTTCCTCTGTGATTGCTTCAGCAAACGACCCAAATGCTGCAGGGCCAAAGCGGTGCAGGCTCTGGGAGGCTCATAGAGTCCTAGAACCAGGCAGGGTTGGAAGGGACCACAAGGAGCAGCCAGTTCCAACCCCCTCCCTGCCATGCCCAGGGTGCTGAGAGGGCTGCAGCAGCTCTGCTCTGAGCACAGGCTGAGAGAGTTGGGGCTGTGCAGGCTGCAGAGGAGAAGGCTTCCAGGAGAGCTTGGAGTGGCCTGGCAGGGTCTGAAGGGGGCTGCAGGAGGGCTGGGGAGGGACTGTTGAGAAGGTGTGGGAATGGCAGGAGGAGGAGGAATGGGTTTGGAGTGGCAGAGGGGAGATTGAAAGTGGATGTGAGGAAGAAGTGAGGGTGGGGAGAGACTGGCACAGGTTGGTGGTGGTGGTTAGAGACTGGCACAGGTTGAGTGTGGTGAGAGACTGTCACAGGTTGAGGGTGGTTAGAGACTGTCACAGGTTGAGTGTTGTTAGAGACTGGCACAGGTTGAGGGTGGTGAGAGCCTGGCACAGGTTTCCCAGCAAATCTCTGCCTCCCTTGAGCCCCAAACTGGACACAGGACTGCAGCTGTGCTCTTAGAGCAGGGCAGAGCAGGGGGGCAGGAGACCCTCCCTAGCCCCTGCTGGCCACACTCTCCTTGCTGCACCCTGGGGAGGCTGGAAAGCAGCATGGGAGGAGGCTCAAGTGCCTGATCAATATTCCTAGCCCTGGCTGGGTTATTTAATTACCTGCAGATGAGCTTCTTTGAAGCCAGATTTCTTTTTCTCTCCAGCTCAAGCTATTAAAAAGCTTTCCCTATAAATATCCTGGCTGCTCACCAAGGCCCAGGGGAGGGTCCCTGCCCTCTCATAATCTCATCTGGGAGAGAGGGAGTTCAGCAAAGAAAAGCATCTGAGCAGGAAGCTCTTCAGCCTGAAAGCCACCTTGGCACCCCCCAACCAAGCCCCCACTTAGGTGCTCCCTTTTCCAGCCTCCTCTGAGCCAGGCATCACTGCTGGGCTTGTGAAAGCACTGATCCTGCTTCCCCTGGGAATGTGCCCCCCCCTCAGCCACAGGGTGGTCTGGAAGGTTGTCAAGAGCCACTTTGGCTAATTGCAATCCTGGCTTAAAAGCATGAGGGGTGCAAAGCAGCAGCAGCAGCAGCAGCAGCCCTAATGCAGGGCCAGAGGTTAATGCACAGCTCCAGCTGAGCATTTCAGCTGGCAGCAGAGGGATGAGGCCCTGGAGGAGTTGTTTGGTTGCTTGGCTTGGGTTTGTCCCTTCCACAGGGAAAAGCTTCTCCAGGTCCAAGGAACAGCACAAAGGGAACACAAACACAGAAGGGAGCTCTGCAGAGCAGCCCAGGCAGAGCCCCCCCTGCCCCAGCAGGGCACCCCCAGCAGCTTGCCCAGCAGCACAGTGCCCAGGGGGGGTTGGCAGCTCTGCACACAAGGAGGCTCCACAGCCTCTCTGGGCAGCCTGCTCCAGGCCTCAGCACCCTCACAACAAACAACTTTCTCCTCCTCTTCACATCCAACTTCCTGGGGTCCACTCTGTGCCCACTGCCCCTTGGCCTGGCCCTGGGCACCACTCAGCAGAGCCTGGCCCCAGCCTCTTGCCCCCCACAGCTCCTTCAGCTCTTGCTCAGCACTGCTCAGATGCCCTCTGGGGCTGCTCTCCTGCAGGCTCTCAGCCCCAGGGCTCAGCCTTTGCTGCTGCCAGAGCTGCTCCAGGCCCCTCAGCATCTGCCCAGCCTGCCCTGGACTCTCTGCAGCCCTTCCCTGTCCCTCTGCCCCTGGGCAGCACAGACCTGGACCCAATGCTTCCTCCCAAGCCCCTGCCCTTTGTGCAGCATCCTTGCTGCTGTCACAGCCCTGTCCTCCATGGCAGGTCACACTGACCTTGTCTCACCAAGCTGTGCCCCAGGCTCAGGGGGCCCCTGTGGAGCCCAGGGCTCTGTCTCTGGCTGTCACACACAACCCCCAGATGGCATCAGCCAGCAGGCTGCAGCACGGAGGAGAGCAAACTGCTCAGATCGATGAGAGACAAAGCACAGCCAAGCCCCAAATCCTCCCCAAGTGATGCACAATAAAGTCCCTGACAGTGACAAGTTGGGGCAGGAGGGGGAGTGAGAAGAATCCATCAGCTCAGACAGCAGGAGAGACCTTCACAGGCAGAAATGTTCTCCTGGGCAGGGAGCTCTGCCCTGGTGACAGCCCACGCCAGGAGGGCAGCAGGCAGCTGTGGGATGCTGGTCCCTGGGTGAGGTCTGATGGATGAAGGATGCTGCCTGCAGCCTGCAGTTCTTCTGGGGACCTGCCACCAAGCTGGGCAGTGCCATCTGAGCTGCAGCTCCTGAGCTCTGCTCTCCTGAAGGAGTTTGTGGGTGAAAAGCCTGCTCCAAACCTGGGGACTCACCAAGACTGGCAGCTCACAGAGCCTGGGCCCTGTGGGCTTGGTTTTCCCCTGACACAAAGCTGGGAGGTCCTTGGGACCACCCTAGATTTGCACCCCCAAAGCTGCTTTGCAGCAGCAGAGCATCTGCTGCCTCCAGCAGCTCTGCCTGCACAGGAACTGAGCAAACTTCTGCTCTCAGGGAATCTGGCCCCAAAATCCCTTGTGGGGGGAAGGTTCTCAGGTGGCTTCATGCCCTGGTGCCAGGGCACTGCTCTGTCTCCTGCATTCATCTCCAGATCTCCCCTGCTGTGCCCATCTGGCTGCACCCAGAGAGTGGCTGCCAGTGGCTCCATGGCCAAGTGCAGGCAGTGCTAAGCAGAGTCCCTCAGGGATCAGTCCTGGCACCAGTTTGGTTCAACATCTCTGTGGGTGCCATGGACAGAGGCACTGAGTGCAGCCTCAGCAAGTCTGCTGCCCACACCAAGCTGTGTGGAGGGCAGGATCCAGCCAGAGGGAGCTGGGCAGGCTGCAGAGGTGGGCACAAGCCAAGCTCAGGAGGTGCAACAAGACCAAGGGCAAGGTCCTGCAGCTGGGTGGAGGCAATGCCAAGCACAGCTCCAGGCTGGGCAGTGCCAGGCTGGAGAGCAGCCCTGAGGAGAGGCACTTGGGGGTGCTGCTGGAGGAGAAGCTCAGCAGGAGCCAGCAGTGTGCACTTGCAGCCCAGAGAGCCAAGCAGAGCCTGGGCTGCAGCAGCAGCAGTGTGGCCAGCAGGGCCAGGGAGGGGATTCTGCCCCTCTGCTCTGCTCTGCTCTGCTCTGCTCTGCTCTGCTCTGCTCTGCTCTGCTCTGCTCTGCTCTGCTCTGCTGAGAGCCCACCTGGAGTCCTGCATCCAGCTCTGGAGCCCCTGGGCCAAGAGGGCTGTGGAGATGCTGGAGAGTGTCCAGCCAGGGCAAACCTGATCCGATGCAAGAAGCCAACAGCAGAGCTCCAGGTGGAGCTCAGCACCTGGTGGGGCAGAAAATGTGGCTGGTGCAGTGCCAACATCTGCCCACCACAGAGTGCCTCCACATCCAGGTGGGTTTGCTCGTTCTCAGCTCCCCGTTTGAACCAGCTCCGAGTGAGTCCCCTGCTGGAAGGAGAGCCCTTGGGAGGGGGTTCTGAAGTGCAGGCTCCAAAGGCACCCACCCCACTGCAGCAGCCAGCCCAGCCCCGCAGCACGCTCAGGATGCCTCTTCTCACCTCCCAGCTCCTCCCCGAGCCCGGCGTGGGTGGTACCCAACACTGCTGCATGGCTGCAAACCACCTTCCAGCCCGGAGCAGTGAGGAGGAGCAGGGTGACTCTGGCAGCTATATTTAGCCCTCCAGTGGTGCCAAGCTGAATGTAGGTTACTGTAACATGTGAATCATCCTGCTTGGAAGAGCAGGGATGGAAACAAGGGATGTGGGAAAGGGGGTGAGGGGGGTGGGTGGGGGCTAGAAGTGGTTCTAAAGCCCTGCCTGGATTGACTGCAAGTTGTGCTTTGCCAACAAGCCTCTAGACAGGAGTCTGCAGCTTGTGGTGTGCCTGTTCCCACCGTGCTGGAGAGGATCTGCCTGGGACTCCCAAGGACTGTGCCAGCACAGTGCTGTGGCTGTGCCAGCACTGCCAAAGGAGAGCAGAGCAGCTGATGTGGCTGAGGAGCTGGGGCTGCTTCCCTGTGACACAGATGGAAGAGTTTTCCTACAGGCAAAGCACAAAGCTCCCCAGGTTCATTTCTTTCCTCATTCTCATCAGGAAACCTCTTCTAGTGGGAGGTGTCCCTGCCTATGGGTGAGCTCTGAGGTCCCTTCCAACTCAAACCATTCCATGATTCTATGATTTAATCCCTCTGCAAGGTCCTGCATGGAGGTCAGGGCAGCCCTCGGTAGCAGTTCAGGCTCTAGGGGATGATGGACTTGAGAGCAGCCCTGCAGAGAAGGACTTGGGGGTGAAGAAGCTGGGCAGGAGCCTGCAATGGGCACTGCCAGCCCAGAAGGGGCTTTGTCCCTGGGCTACAGGCAAAGCAGTGTGGGCAGAGATGGAGAGAGAGGATCCTGTCCCTCTGCTCTGCTCTGCTCTGGGTTGCAGGCAAAGCAGCAGGGGCAGAGATGGAGAGTGAGGATCCTGTCCCTCTGCTCTGCTCTGGGTTGCAGGCAAAGCAGCATAGGCAGAGATGGAGAGAGAGGATCCTGTCCCTCTGCTCTGCTCTCTTCTGGGTTGCAGGCAAAGCAGTGTGGGCAGAGATAGAGAGAAAGGATCCTGCTCCTCTGCTCTGCTCTGGGTTGCAGGCAGAGCAGCACAGGCAGAGATAGAGAGAAAGGATCCTGCTCCTCTGCTCTGCTCTGGAGAGACCTCACCTGCAGGGCTGAGTCCACCTATGGGACCCCCAACACAAGAAGAACATGGACCTGCTGGAGTGGGTCCAGAGGAGACCACAGAGACAGGCAGAGGGCTGCAGAGCCTCTGTTACGAGGACAGGCTGAGGGAGCTGGAAGTGTTCAGCCTGCAGAAGGGTCCAGGGAGACCTTAGAGCAGCCTTCCAGTACCCAAAGGGGCTCCAGGAGAGCTGGGAAGGGACTTTGCCAAGGGCTGGGAATGCCAGGATGAGGGACAATGGAGTGAAGCTTGAGGAGGACAGATTTAGAGTGGAGATGAGGAGGAAATCCTTTAGAGTGAGGATGGGGAGACACTGGCACAGGGGAGACACTGGCACAGGGGAGACACTGGCACAGGGGAGACATTGGCACAGCCCAGGGAGACACTGGCACAGGGGAGACACTGGCACAGCCCAGGGAGACATTGGCACAGGGGAGACACTGGCACAGGGGAGACACTGGCACAGCCCAGGGAGGCTGTGGCTGCCTCCTCCCTGGAGGTGTTCAAGGCCAGGCTGGATGAGGCCCTGAGCAACTTGGGCTGGTGGAAGGTGTCCCTGCCCATGGCCTCTCTGCAGGGCTCTGCTGTCCTCCAACAGCTCCACAGCTGCTCCTAGCTTGGTGCCCTCTGCAAACTGCCTGCTGCTGGCCTCAATCCCCTGCTCCAGACCATCACTAAAGACACTGAACAGAGCAGTAGCACAGGTTGGCACCAGCTGGGTTGCTGCCCAGTAGCTCCTCTGCTCCCCCTCCAACGTTGCTGGTTACTGAGTGCTGGAGCTACCTCTCAGCTGCCATCTCAGCCTGGCAGAAGGTCAGGGGGGGTTGCTGTGATGCATTTTCCCAGAGGGTTTTCCCCCCTCCTAGCTGCTGGGGGCAGGAATTCTGAGCAGCCAAGCAGAGAGAGGCTTGCTCAGGCTTTCACAGTCTCACAGCATCACCAAGGTGGGAAGAGACCTCACAGCTCATCAAGTCCAACCCTTTAGCACAGAGCTCAAGGCTAGATCATGGCACCAAGTGCCACGTCCAGTCCTGCCTTGAACAGCTCCAGGGACGGCGACTCCACCACCTCCCCGGGCAGCCCATTCCAGTGTCCAATGACTCTCTCAGGGAAGAACTTTCTCCTCACCTCCAGCCTAAATCTCCCCTGGCACAGCCTGAGGCTGTGTCCTCTCCTTCTGGTGCTGGCCACCTGAGAGAAGAGAGCAACCTCCTCCTGGCCACAACCACCCCTCAGGTAGTTGCAGACAGCAATGAGGTCTGCCCTGAGCCTCCTCTTCTCCAGGCTAACCAATCCCAGCTCCCTCAGCCTCTCCTCGTAGGGCTGTGCTCAAGGCCTCTCCCCAGCCTCGTTGCCCTTCTCTGGACATGCTCAAGCATCTCAATGTCCCTCCTAAACTGGGGGGCCCAGAACTGAACACAGCACTCAAGGTGAGGTCTAACCAGTGCAGAGTACAGGGGCAGAATGACCTCCCTGCTCCTGCTGGCCACACCATTCCTGATGCAGGCCAGGATGCCACTGGCTCTCTTGGCCACCTGGGCACACTGCTGGCTCATGTTCAGGCAGGTATCAATCAGCACCCCCAGATCCCTCTCTGTATGGCTGCTCTCAGCCACTCCAACCCCAGCCTGTATCTCTGCATGGGGTTGCTGTGGCCAAAGTGCAGCACCCTGCACTTGGAGTGCAAACTCACTTCTTTAGTCTTCCCTGCTCAGCTCTGACTGTGAAGGCTCCACAACTAAAACACCCTCAGGAGGAGAAGCCTGAGAGGACCTAATGCCCACAGGGGGCTGGTGGAGCATCCCTCCCCTAGCAGGGTGGGACAATACAAAAGGAGGTTACACATCTCCTGCTCCCCATAAGCTTCTGGGCCAAAAGAACCCAGAAGAGGTTTTTCCACAGCCAGCCAAAAATGCATCAAACAACTTCATAGGAGCTCCTGTGGCTGCTCCTCGGAGTTTAAAACTCAGTGTCTAGAATTAAAAAGAGGAGAAATAGAAGTGGGGAGGGGGAAGGGAGGGAGGGGGAAGGATCTATTTTTGTCTCTGTCTCTCAGAAGCTGTTCCCAGCCTCGCAGAGATCCCAACCATTAACGCTCATTATGCTGCAAGAGGCTTCTCCCTTAAGCCGTTATCACCCCCCCAC
The DNA here is from genome assembly GCF_015220805.1 of Pogoniulus pusillus. Taxonomy (NCBI): domain Eukaryota; kingdom Metazoa; phylum Chordata; class Aves; order Piciformes; family Lybiidae; genus Pogoniulus; species Pogoniulus pusillus. Next base: position 4,480,144 of record NC_087305.1, on the reverse strand, counting down.
ACCCCCTCAGCTTCTGATTCACACCTGGATCTTAAAGGTGTGTGGCAGCCCCGCTCCAGCTCCGCACTTTCCCCTAGTTTCTTAGGGATGGAATGGATGAAATCTCCTCCTGGAGGCAGGAATTTGAGCCCAGCAGCAGGCAGCTTGCAGATGGCACCAAGCTAGGAGCAGCTGTGCAGCTGTTGGAGGGTAGCAGAGCCCTGCAGAGGGACCTGGGCAGGCTGCATGGGTGGGCAGAGGCCAAGGGGATGAGATTGAACAAGGCCAAGGGCAGGTTCTGCACTTTGGCCACAACAACCCCAAGCAGCTCCAGGCTGGGGCCAGAGTGGCTGAGAGCAGGCAGGCAGAGAGGGCCCTGGGGGTGCTGGCAGAGAGGAGCTGCAGAGGAGGCAGCAGTGCCCAGGTGGGCAGCAGAGCCAATGGCATCCTGGGCTGGCTCAGGAGCAGTGTGGGCAGCAGGACAAGGGAGCTGCTTCTGCCCCTGTGCTCAGCACTGCTCAGGCCACCCCTGCAGTGCTGTGTCCAGTTCTGGGCTCCTCCATTGCAGAGAGATGCTGAGGTGCTGGAAGGTGCCCAGAGCAGGGCAGCAAGGCTGGGGAGGGGCCTGGAGCAGAGCCCTGTGAGGAGAGGCTGAGGGAGCTGGGGGGGTGCAGCCTGCAGCAGAGGAGGCTCAGGGCAGAGCTGATTGCTGCCTGCAGCTGCCTGCAGGGAGGCTGTAGCCAGGTGGGGTTGGGCTCTGCTGCCAGGCAGCCAGCAACAGAAGAAGGGGCCAGAGGCTGAAGCTGTGTCAGGGCAGGTTGAGGCTGGAGGTGAGGAGGAAGTTGTTGTCAGAGAGAGTGATTGGCACTGGAATGGGCTGCCCAGGGAGGTGGTGCAGTGCCCATGGCTGGAGGTGCTGGGGCCAATCCTGGCTGGGGCACTGAGTGCAAGCAAGGAAGGAGAGATCCAATCCACTCTTCCCAAGCTTCCCTTGCTTGGCTGCAGGCCTGGGCCAGCCCAGCTCACCCCTCAGCAGTGCAGGATGCTTTGCTGCCTCAAGCAGAGGCAGGAGCAGATGTCAGAGCTGGCACTGGCCAGCCCAGCACGGGGTTGGGGGGGGCTGTTTGTCACCCCACTTCATTTGTCACCTCTGACCTCTCCCCCCCCATCATTTATTTACAAAGCAAACTGCACAAAGCACATCAGATTTGTTGCCTCTTTTCCTTGACCTCTGGAACCTATTGATTGTTGCTCTGGAAAGGGAATTGAGCTCCATTTGGACTCACAGGGGAATCCCTCTGCAGCCTCAGGGCAGCATCTGAAGGTTGCATCTCTGCCTGTGCCACAAACAGCTGCTCCAAGTGGCTCTGCCTCAGTCCTCTGCAAGCTTTTTCCTCCTAATTAAATTAGTTCTTTTTTGCTTTGTGCCTTCACTGAGCCACCAGGATGCTAAAGGCTGCAAGAGGGCAGAGAGGAGCTGGCACATGGAATGTTTCCTGCCAGTGTTTGAAGGAGGTGGTTCCTGGGGAGGGAGACACACAGAGAACTGTCCCTTCTCTCAGGTAACCAGCAACAGGGGAGGCAGGGGATAAAAGTATCTGAAGGCTGCCAGGAGGGGGGGACAGGCTCTGCTCACTGCTCCCTGGGATAGGAGCAGCAGCAATGGTTGGAAGCTGCAGCTACGAGGATGAGGAGGGGAGTGGAGCAGTGCCTGGGGAGGAGAGGCTGAGGGCCCTGGGGCTGCTTAGTCTGCAGAGGAGAAGACTGAGAGGGGATTGAATCAATGTCTGGAACTCTCTGAGGGCTGGGGGTCAGGAGGGGGGGACAGGGTCTGCTCACTGCTGCCTGGGACAGGAGCAGCAGCAGTGGATGGAAGCTGCAGCACAGGAGGTTGCAGCTCAGCACAAGAGCAACTTCTTGGCTGGAAGGGCCCCAGAGCCTGGCACAGGCTGCCCAGAGAGGTTGTGGAGTCTCCTTGTGTGGAGCCTTCCCAGGCCTGTCTGGATGTGTTCTGTGTGCCCTGAGCTGGGTTGTGTGGTCCTGCTGTGGCAGGGGGCTTGGACTAGGTGACCTGGAGGTGTTCAAGGAAAGCCTGGGTGAGGCTCTTAGTGCCATGGTCTGGTTGGGTGGGCAGGGCTGGGTGCTAGGTTGGGCTGGATGAGCTTGGAGCTCTCTGCCAACCTGCTTGATTCTATGATTCTGTCTCCTTAGGTCCCTTCCAACCCCTAACATCCTGTGAGCCTGTGAACAGGAGAAGGGGCCAGAGGCTGAAGCTGTGCCAGGGCAGGTTGAGGCTGAAGGTGAGGAAGTTGTTGTCAGAGAGAGTGATTGGCACTGGAATGGGCTGCCAGGGAGGTGGTGCAGTGCCCATGGCTGGAGGTGTTGCAGCCAAGGCTGGCTGGGGCACTGAGTGCCATGGTCTGGTTGGTTGGGCAGGGCTGGGGGCTGGGTTGGGCTGGGTGAGCTTGGAGCTCTCTGCCAACCTCCTTGGAACACCTCCCTGGAAGTGTTCAGCACCAGGTTGGATGAGGCCTTGAGTGACCTGTTCCAGTGGGAGGTGTCCCTGCCTATGGCAGGGTTGGGTTGGGACTGGCTGAGCTTTGAGCTCCCTTCCAACCTAACCCATTCTATGATCCAAGAGCTGTAGCAGCTCTGCTGTGAGGACAGGCTGAAGGAGCTGGGGGTGTGCAGCCTGGAGAGCCTCCTTAATCAAGACCCCAAAGGCTCTATCTCTATAACTGTATTTTATTCTCTCTTTCTTTTTTTCAGCAGTGAGTTTGCAGAATGCATTTCTGAAGTTATTGATTTGCCTGCCCTCAGTGTCTGCCTGATTCGATTTGCTGCTGTATTTATTGCTTCCCTCCTAATCTGCTTATTGTTATTTCTACTAAGGCTCTCCTGGAGCTGTCCTGAGCCCTGCCAAGCCAAGCAGCTCACGTTCCTGGAGTGGAATCACAGAGCCAGGCAGGGTGGCAGAGAGCTCCAAGCTCACCCAGCCCAGCCTAGCCCCCAGCCCTGCCCAACCAACCAGACCATGGCACTCAGTGCCCCAGCCAGGATTGGCCCCAGCACCTCCAGCCATGGGCACTGCACCACCTCCCTGGGCAGCCCATTCCAGTGCCAATCACTCTCTCTGCCAACAACTTCCTCCTCACCTCCAGCCTCAACCTGCCCTGACACAGCTTCAGCCTCTGGCCCCTTCTGCTGGCCCTGCCTGCCTGGCAGCAGAGCCCAACCCCCCCTGGCTACAGCCTCCCTGCAGGCAGCTGCAGGCAGCAATCAGCTCTGCCCTGAGCCTCCTCTGCTGCAGGCTGCACCCCCCCAGCTCCCTCAGCCTCTCCTCACAGGGCTGTGCTCCAGGCCCCTCCCCAGCCTTGCTGCCCTGCTCTGGGCACCTTCCAGCACCTCAACATCTCTCTGCAATGGAGGAGCCCAGAACTGGACACAGCACTGCAGGGGTGGCCTGAGCAGTGCTGAGCACAGGGGCAGAAGCAGCTCCCTTGTCCTGCTGCCCACACTGCTCCTCAGCCAGCCCAGGATGCCATTGGCTCTGCTGCCCACCTGGGCACTGCTGCCTCCTCTGCAGCTCCTCTCTGCCAGCACCCCCAGGGCCCTCTCTGCCTGCCTGCTCTCAGCCACTCTGGCCCCAGCCTGGAGCTGCTTGGGGTTGTTGTGGCCAAAGTGCAGAACCTGCCCTTGGCCTTCTTCAGTCTCATCCCCTTGGCCTCTGCCCACCCATGCAGCCTGGCCAGGTCCCTCTGCAGGGCTCTGCTACCCTCCAACAGCTCCACAGCTGCTCCTAGCTTGGTGCCATCTGCAGACTGCCTGCTGCTGGGCTCCATCCCCTGCTCCAGATCGTCAGTGAAGATATTAAACAGGACTGTGCCCAGCACTGATCCCTGGGGCACAGCAGTGGTGCCAGCTGCCAGCTGGGTGTGGCATCATTCCCCACCACTCTCCAGCCAGTTCTTGACCCATACCAGAGTGACTCTGTCCAAGCCAGGAGCTGGAGCTTTAGTTGATTTCTTTCTTCTCTCACCACTTTCTTCCCCAACAGATTTTTGGTGGTGGTTTTCTTCCTGCCTACCTGCAGCTGCTGCTTTGGCAACTGTTTGAGTGGGAGGAAGGCTGCAGCTGGTTGGGTCCCACCCAGGTGATGGACAAAATGGTCAGGAATAAAGTGTGATCCTAGGGCTGGAGCAACTCTGCTGTGAGGACACTGGAAGGGGTTGCCCAGGGAGGTTGTGGCTGCTTCCTTCCTCCCTGAAGGTGTTTAGGGTCAGGTTGGATGAGGCTTTGAGCAACCTGCTCTAGTGGGAGGTGTCCCTGCCTGTGGTGGGGGGTTGGAGCTGGATGATCCTTGAGGTCCATTCCAACCCAAACCATTCTCTGATGCTATGATCCTGGGCTGCATTGGAAGCAGTGTGATTAGGAGGTGGAGGGAGGTTCTCCTCCCCATTTACTCTGCCCTAATGGGGCAAGGATATTGAGTCTGGACCCTCAGTTCAAGAAGGACTTGGAATTGCTTGGAAGGTTGTGGAGTCTCTTTCCCTGGAGCCTTTCCAGGCCTGTCTGGATGTGTTCCTCTGTGACCTGTGCTGGATTGTGTGGTCCTGCTCTGGCAGGAGGGGTTGGACTGGATGAGCTCCTTGGATCCCATCCAAACCCTGATATCCTGGGATGCTGTGATCCTGAGTGAGCCTGCCTCAGCAGGACTGGCTGATCTCCAGAGGTCCCTTCCAACCCCAACCATTCTGCTCTGTTCCTGTTGCTATGAACCATTCCTGCTTGATAAACCACCTCCAGCTCCCTTCCCCACTTCCAGCAGAGGTCCACATCAGAGAAACAAACTGCCCTGATGCACAGCATCTCAGTGATAACTGAGCCCTCAGAGACCTCTGCAGCCTTCTGCTAGGTAGATCCTTCCTTTAGGACTAATTAAACCAGACCAAATCAGGAGCCACTGCAGTTATGCAGAGCCCTCCTTGAGCTACAGCCTTTTCATTGGCTTCCTCCACACAAATCAATTAAACATCCAGCAGGAGAGCAATTAACCTAGATACAAATTAGCCTAGCAGGGAGAAGATGGTTCCTTGGACCAGGCTTTTCCTTTAGAAACAAAAATCATTCACATTTAAGTGCCTTTTTTGGGTGGGTTTTTTTTTTCCTCTGCAAGTTAAAGTCAAGAGAAGTGAAATGTCAGAGGGGTGGGGGGATGCAGAAGGCAGCTCTTGCTTTGTGAGGAGCAAGCACTGAGGGGCCAAAGCAGGGTGACAGCAAACAGGGAGGGAGATAAATGCATCTAGGGGAGCCAAGCCCACAGACAGCTCAGTGTTAGCTGCCATGAATCATCTGCTCACTGCCTGCAGAGTGAGGTCCATGTGGTAGAAGCATAAATCCTCATGAGCCAGGGGGTTTGTTACCAGTGCAGCATCTCCAGAAGAGGGGAGATAGAGACTGGAGGTAAGAGTGAGGGTGGTGAGACCCTGGCACAGGTTGAGGGTGGTGAGACCCTGGCATAGGTTGAGGGTGCTGAGACCCTGGCATAGGTTGCCCAGGGAGGTGTTCAGGACCAGGTTGGATGAGGCTTTGAGCAACCTGTTCTAGTGGGAGGTGTCTCTGCCTGTGGCACAGAGGGTCTGGAACTGGCTGAGCTTTGAGCTCCCTTCCAACCCAACCCATTCCATGCTCTCTCTGCAATGAGTGGGGCAGGACTGATTTCTACTTCCTTTCCCTTTTCCCAGCCTCCAAGCCTGGGTGCTGCAGAGAGCTCTCAGCCCACAGACACTCTGCTGGGTTCAGCTCCACTGGATTCAGGTTCTGGGTCAGTCACAGGGTCATAGAACTATGGTTTGGGGTAGAAGGGAGCCTCAAAGGTCATCTAGCCCAAACCCCCTGCAGCATGCAGGGACATCCCCAACCAGAGCAGGTTGCTCAGAGCCCCTTCCAGCTTGGCACTGAGTGTGTTCAGGGAGGAGGCAGCCACAGGGCAGCCTGTTCCAGACTCTCACCACTCTCATCCTCAACAACTTCTTCCTCAGCTCCACTCTAGCCCTGCTCTGCCTCAGCTCCAAACCATTGCCCCTGGGCCTGGCTCTGGGCACCCTCAGCAAAATTCTCTCTGCAGCCTCCCTTTAGGATCCCTTCAGCTCTTGGCAGGCAGCTCTGAGGTCCCCCTGGAGCCTTCTCCTCTGCAGGCTACACCCCCACCCCCCCACCCCCAGCTCCCTCAGCCTGTGCTCACAGCAGAGCTGCTCCAGCTCCTTGTGACGTCTGTGTGGTGCTAGATGATGCCACAGCCAGTCCCTGCTGTGGAGACCTTTCCCTGGTTTCCAGCCTGCAGTGATGTTTGTACATTTCTCCTGGGAAGCAGAACTTGGGAACAGTTTCTCCTCCTCCGTGGCAGTAGCATCAAGCAGTGAGTACAGCTCCAGGAAGAGTGGGCACCAAGAGAGGCATTGTGGCCACTTCTCAAAGTTATCTGTTTAGAGAGGGAAGGCTGAGGAAGGAAAAAACTCTCTCCCCAAACAAGGCAGGAAGAGCTATTTCTGCTCCTGACCTGTGCTACTTTCTGGATGGAAAATTCAGGGTGGTTCAGGCTGAAGCAGCAGAGGATGCAGATAGGGGAAAGTGACCACACAAGGAGACTGGAGAGCAGGCAGGCAGAGAGGGCCCTGGGGGTGCTGGCAGAGAGGAGTTGCAGAGGAGGCAGCAGTGCCCAGGTGGGCAGCAAAGCCAATGGCATCCTGGGCTGGCTGAGGAGCAGTGTGGGCAGCAGGACAAGGGAGGTTCTTGTGCCCCTGTGCTCAGCACTGCTCAGGTCACCCCTGCAGTGCTGTGTCCAGTTCTGGGCTCCTCCATTGCAGAGAGATGCTGAGGTGCTGGAAGGTGCCCAGAGCAGGGCAGCAAGGCTGGGGAGGGGCCTGGAGCACAGCCCTGTGAGGAGAGGCTGAGGGAGCTGGGGGGGTGCAGCCTGCAGCAGAGGAGGCTCAGGGCAGAGCTGATTGCTGCCTGCAGCTGCCTGCAGGGAGGCTGTAGCCAGGTGGGGTTGGGCTCTGCTGCCAGGCAGGCAGGGCCAGAAGAAGGGGCCAGAGGCTGAAGCTGTGGCAGGGCAGGTTGAGGCTGGAGGTGAGGAGGAAGTTGTTGTCAGAGAGAGTGATTGGCACTGGAATGGACTGCGCAGGGAGGTGGTGCAGTGCCCATGGCTGGAGGTGTTGCAGCCAAGGCTGGCTGGGGCACTGAGTGCCATGGTCTGGTTGGTTGGGCAGGGCTGGGGGCTAGGCTGGGCTGGGTGAGCTTGGAGCTCTCTGCCACCCTTCTTGGCTCTGTGAGTCTATGATTCCACAACCTCTCTGGGCAGCCTGCTCCAGGCCTGCAGAACCCTCATACCAAACAACTTTCTCCACCTCTTCAGGTGGAACCTCCTGGGTTACACTTTGTGCCCATTGCCTCTTGTGCTGGCACTGGGCACCATCCCCATCCTCTTTCCCCCCACCCTTTTAGCTCCTGCTGGAGCAGCCACTCTCATTTGCCAAATGCTGGTGCCAAAAGCTGCCTGTAAGCAGCAACTTCATCCTGCACTTCAAGCCTCCGGAGTGGGTATCGATGGAGCAAGGATTCGATGCTCATCAGGATTAAGGCAGCAGTTCAGGCTGATTTCCCTGACTCATCCTGACCTTCAGATCACCTTCAGGATCATGGAGCAGGATATTCCCCACCCCAGCATCTGAATATGGATCAGAGAATGTGAAATTAAACCACTTTTAATGATTATTATTGTTGTTTCAGGAGGATTCCTGTGCCTGCTTGCAACTAAAACCTTTGTGACTGCAAACTTCATGCCTGAAACTCCTCCTTTTCATGGCCACCACCTCCTTGCACTCTGTAGACTTTGCCATTGCTTGGTTTTAGTGTGAAGCAAACAAGGCAGAGACACTGCCAGGGCTTGGGTGTGAGGAGCCAACTTGGTTTTGCACATAGGGTAAATGGCTTTAAAGCAACTCATGCACAGAGGCAGGGGAGGGAAGGGAGTTCTGTGACAGAGTTCAGCATGCTCCTCCTCAAGGGTTTTTCAGCACCAGGCACTTGCTCACAGGTTAGGAGGATAATAAAAGCTCTCAGCCACCTCTAACTACAGTTTTTTTCCTCATCCACTAAGTTTTCCCTAAGTAAAAAATCCAGGATCTGTTCCCCCTCCCTGCCTTTACTTAAGGAAGAAGCAAAGCAGCAGCAAACCATGTCCTAATCTGGCTTTTTTTTTCCCCCTCAAAGGACATTAGAGAATCAAAATCAGGGTTGGAAGGGACCATGAGGATGATCTAGTTCCAACCACACCCCCCCCTGCTATGGGCGTTAAAAAAAGCACTGCCACTACACACAGTCCTTTTGTTTTGCCTCCCTGCGAGCCCCACGGGGATGTTTTTTGTCTGGGGAAGGAACTTTTGCCAAAGATGAGTGGAAGAGATTTCGACCCTGGGTTTGCTTTGGCTATAGCAAACTCTCCTCTCCGCCTCTCTGATGGCAAACCCCCAGAGGGGGTTAAAGCAGCGGAGCCAAACTGCCCGTGTTGAAGTGCGGCCCCGCGGCTGCCGTGGGTCCTTCTGCCTTCTCCCGACTGCAGTGCTGCAGTCCTATGACAGCATCATATTAATGAGCCAGCAGAAGTGCGATGCTCCATGTGCTCTGCCAAGTTTAACCCTGTCCCTCGGACTTCCCGAACTCTCCACAGCCAAGACGCAGCAGCAGCAAGCCCGGGAGCTGCCTGCGTCCCAGGGTAAAGGCAAGGAGGCAGCGACTGAGAAGGCTTTTGCCTGCTAATAAGCTCATCTGCTTACAAATGCACAGGCTGCTGAGCACAGGCAGCCCCTAGCCAGCATCTTTCTGAAGGAGGAGTTAAAATCTCCCCCCTCAGCATCCCTCCCAGTTGCAACGGGAGCTGCAGCAGGGCTTTTTTCTAGCGCCGGCAGCGTTTGGGTTTGTTTGCCGTTCTTTGAAGTTTCAGTCGCCTGTGCAGCTGTAATCCCCTCCGAGAGGAGCTCAGACTCTGGGGGAGGTGGGGGGCAGCTGCTGGCTGCAATACAGCCCCCAAGAAGTGCATTGCACCACGGAAAGACAAATCTCACCAAGGGCTCCGAGCAAGGGAGTTTATTGCTGAGCAATGCACCAAGCGCTGGGGGAACAGCTGCGGGCGGGAGGGGAAGAGAGGAAGGAAGAGAAAAGGGAAAGAAGAATCCAAAGGAAGGTTTTGGGATGCTGAGGCGGGGCAGGGTGGGGACGACCTCTTCCCAACTCCAGTTTCCCGCACTGCAGCGGCTGCATGCAGCCTCCTCCCGCGGAGCCCCTTCCCGAGCCCGTCCCGCAGCCCGAGGGGAGGCGAAGCCGCGGAGGGGAGCGCTCGGTGCCGCAGCGCAGCTCCGGGCCGCGCTAGCTCCCGCCCCGCAGCTCCTGACCTTCAGATGTCAGCTCGGGCCCGGGGCAGGGGACTGCATCTTGGGACCCCTCTGCCTGCTTCTCGCCCCCGGCACCGCCCGCCGGAGCTGCCCGCGGTGCTGAAGCCGCCAGGGAGCCCCGGCCCCTGGCCCCGGTCCTGAGGGGTCCGCCGGGCGCTGCTGCACCGCGCTCCGCTCCGCAGGGCCGCTGCGGGAGGGGCTGGGGGAAGAGAGAGGGAAAAGAGAAAAGAAAGAAAAACAAAGGGGAAAGAGGGGAAATAAAGGAAAGAAACGAAAGGAAGAAGTAAAAGAAGGAAGAAAGGAAGGAATGAAAGAACAAAAAGAAGAAAAGAAAGAACGAGAAGGAAAGCAATGGAAGAGAGATGATGGCCCAGGGAGGCGGGGAGAAAGGAACAAGGGCAGGAGAGAATGAGCAAGGGAAAGGGAAGAGGAGAGTGGGGGTAGAAAGAAAGGGAGGGGGGAGTAGGTGCAAGGGGGAAGGGGATGGGGGAAAGGGAAGGAGGAGCAGTGGGAAGGGAAAAGGAGGGAAAGGGAGAAAGCGGTTGCGGAAGGGGCATGGCGGGGTGGGGGCATTAGAGGCTGGGGGGGGATGAGGGGAGAGGGAAAGGAAGGGGAAGCGGGGCAGGGGCAGGGGCAGGGAGGCGAGGCCGGGGGGCGGTCCGGGGGGCGGTCCCGGGGCAGGGCCGGGGGTGGCTTCTCCCGCACACGTGTGCGGGGCCGCCCCGGCCGGGCTGTATAAGGGGCGGCGGCGGCCGGAGCAGTTGCCGCGCTGCCGCCCGCTCCCCCCCGAGTCCCCACCATGAGCTACACCATGGAGCCCCTGGGCAACCCCTCGTACCGCCGGGTGACCGAGACCCGGGCCACCTACAGCCGCGCCAGCGCCTCCCCGTCCAGCGGCTTCCGCTCGCAGTCGTGGTCGCGGGGTTCGGGCAGCTCCGTGTCCTCCTCCTACAAGCGCCCCAACCTGGGGGGGTCTCGGACCACCTACGGCCCTACGGTGCTGAGCTCCGCCGAGAGCCTGGAGCTGAGCCAGTCCTCGCTGCTGAACGGAGCGGCCGAGCTGAAGCTGAGCCGCTCCAACGAGAAGGAGCAGCTGCAAGGGCTGAACGACCGCTTCGCAGGCTACATCGAGAAGGTTCACTACCTGGAGCAGCAGAACAAGGAGATCGAGGCGGAGCTGGCGGCGCTGCGGCAGAAACACGCGGGGCGGGCGCAGCTGAGCGACGCCTACGAGCAGGAGCTGCGGGAGCTGCGCGGGGCCCTGGAGCAGGTGAGCCACGAAAAGGCGCAGATCCAGCTGGACTCGGAGCACATCGAGGAGGACATCCAGCGCCTGCGGGAGCGCTTCGAGGACGAGGCGCGGCTGCGCGATGAGACGGAGGCCACCATCCGCGCCCTGCGCAAGGAGATGGAGGAGGCCTCCCTGATGCGGGCGGAGCTGGACAAGAAGGTGCAGTCGCTGCAGGACGAGGTGGCTTTCCTGCGGGGCAACCACGAGGAGGAGGTGGCCGAGCTGCTGGCGCAGCTGCAGGCGTCCCACGCCACGGTGGAGAGGAAGGACTACCTGAAGACGGACCTGACCACGGCGCTGAAGGAGATCCGCGCCCAGCTGGAGTGCCAATCCGACCACAACATGCACCAGGCCGAGGAGTGGTTCAAGTGCCGCTATGCCAAGCTGACGGAGGCCGCCGAGCAGAACAAGGAGGCGATCCGCTCCGCCAAGGAGGAGATCGCCGAGTACCGCCGGCAGCTGCAGTCCAAGAGCATCGAGCTGGAGTCGGTGCGCGGCACCAAGGAGTCGCTGGAGCGGCAGCTCAGTGACATCGAGGAACGCCACAACAACGACCTCACCACCTACCAGGTACCGAGGAAGAGCCGGGTTGGGCTGGGACAGGGGGGGGCAGCCGCGGGGTCTGGGTCCGTTTCCCGCAGCGCCCGAGGGGCGCTGGCTGCAAGGGTGGGGACGCTGGGTGGGGGCGGTGGCGGGGTGCGCGTCCCGTCCCCGCAGCACCCGAGGGGTAGGGGTGGGGGCGGTGGCGGGGTGCAGGTCCCGTCCCCGCAGCGCCCGAGGGGTGGGGACGCTGGGTGGGGGCGATGGCGGGGTGCAGGTCCCGTCCCCGCAGCACCCGAGGGGTAGGGGTGGGGGCGGTGGCGGGGTGCAGGTCCCGTCCCCGCAGCGCCCGATGGGGTGGGGATGCAGAGGGAGGCAGCGGGAGCCGGGTGGGTCCCTCTCTGAGCCTGGCGCTGCCTCCCAGGGTGGCGAAAAGAGTTTCAGCAAGTCCCTCTGGAGAACTTTTCGGTGCCGTGCGCCTGTCACGGAGCTTTTTTTCCCCCCTATGTCTCCCTTGCAGGACACGATTCATCAGCTGGAGAACGAGCTTAGGGGAACGAAGTGGGAAATGGCACGTCACTTGAGGGAATACCAGGACCTCCTCAACGTCAAGATGGCCCTGGACATCGAAATTGCTGCATACAGGTAGGGCAGGATCACTGCGGATGCGCCTGGAATATTAATAGCACTGCAGATGCTGCTGGCTTTGGGGAGCTCTCTCCCACAGATCTGCACGCAGGCAGCACAAGCAGAAACCAGACCCTGCCTAAGCTCTTCACCACCCTTCCAAAATCTGCACAGGGCACGGAAGGTTTGCAGTAAGAATCCTTTAGGGAGCAGCTCTGGGAGCTGGTGGCAGAGCTCCAAGCGCTCGGTAGGCACAGGGCACCGTGACTCAGTGCAGTGCCAGCCTGGTGCTGCATTCTGCCCAGCCTGACAAAAGCAGGAAGATGCAGCACCAGGGGGAAAAAAAAAGGGAAGGAGAGAAGTTTGTTTTTAATCCCTGGCAGCTCTGCAGATGCCAAGTGCCAGAGGTGCCTGTCACTTGGGTTCTCTTTTATCCCTGGAGAGAGGCAGGCACTGGTTTGATCAGAGCTTCAAGCAGGGAATGTTCTCCTGCTCGTCATGAATACTTTGGCTTTTCTTCCTCAACTTTTTCTTTCAAGCCATCCGCCCTCGTCTGGAGCAGGAATGCTGCTTGCTATTGCCATCACCTGGCAGGTTCTTTTTAGTCTCTTCTGCATCACTTTCAGAAGCCTCCTCGGAGATGCTGCTTTTTCTGGGTCACAGCCTGAGATGAAGAGGGTGGATTTGAGCGTAGGGAAAGTGGGGAGAGGTGGAGGGAGGAACCAACAAACAATCCCCCAAGCCTCCATCTGCTTGAATCGCTGAGGGTGCTCAGACCTGCACACAGATCCCTCAAGGGTGTAGTGAGAGGCCAAGAGGTGATGGCTTTAAGCTAAAAGAAGGGGGAGAGTTAAGCTCTGTACAGAGAAATGCTCTGTACTGAGAGTGCTGAAACACTGAAACAGGTTTAGAGAGGTTGTAGGAGCCACATCCCTGGAGACATTCCAAGTCAGGTTGAGCAGGGCAACCTGATCTAGTTGAAGATGTTCACTGCAGTGGAGGAGAGGACTGGATGACCTTTAAAGGTCCCTCCCAAGCCAACACTAATCTGTGATCAAGTTAACTGAAGACAAGCCCCTTCCATCTCCAGAGCCACACAAAGGTGGGTGCCCAAAACTCCTAGTTCAAGACACAAGACCTAAAGTGGCTGTGAATGCCTCACAGCTACAGCATTTGAGTTGGAGGTCAGTTGGCTGGGTGACATTCTCAGTTTGCCTGAGTCATGGTGCACCCTCTGAGAGCCTTTTGCCTCTGCTCTGTGCTGGCTTGTGCCAGATTGAAGGGTTTGGGCACTAAGGATGATCACCCCAAGGCTGATCATGCAAACAAAGCTGAAAGCTGTTTGCTGAGTAAGAACTTAGCAAAAGAGCTGATTCAAGGAAAGCCAAACTGAGGCTGGGAGCAATGGATTATGCTGATCCATCCAGCATATTCCACTTCCAAACTGTGCTCATCCTGCTGACAGGGAAGCATCCTCATTCTGTCCTTTAGTTTGGCTTTCTATGCTCTTTTTCCCCCCCCCCTCCTTCTCCTGTTTCCCTTAGGAAGCTGCTGGAGGGTGAAGAGACAAGATTCAGTGCCTTCTCTGGAAGCATTACTGGGCCTATATTCACACACAGGCAACCATCTGTCACAATAGCATCCACCAAAATCCAGAAAACCAAGATTGAGCCACCAAAGCTGAAGGTCCAGCACAAGTTTGTAGAAGAAATCATTGAAGAGACCAAGGTAGAGGATGAGAAGTCTGAAATGGAAGATGCCCTAGCGGCTATCGCAGAAGAAATGGCAGCCAAGGCCCAGCAAGAAGAACAGGAGGGAGAAAAAGCAGAAGAAGCAGCTGCAGAGGAAGAAACTGTCTCTGAGAAGGCTGCTGCAGAACAAGCAGCTGCACCCGAGGAAGAGAAGGAGGAAGAGGAAGCAGAAGAGGAAGAAGAAGCTGCAAAATCTGACGCAGCGGAAGAAGGAGGCTCTGAAAAAGAAGAAATAGAGGAAAAGGAAGAAGGAGAAGAGGCTGAGGAAGAGGCAGAAGAAGCTGAGGCCAAGGGCAAAGCTGAAGAGGCAGCAGCCAAGGTAGAGAAGGTCAAAACACCTCCTGCAAAGTCCCCCCCGAAATCCCCCCCGAAATCTCCTGTGACAGAGCCAGCCAAGGCTGGCCAGAAAGCAGCTGCGGAAGCAGGGAAAGAACAGAAGGTGGAGAAAGGCACTGAGAAAGCAGCCAAGGAGGAAGAGAAAGCAGCATCCCCAGAGAAGCCAGCCACACCAAAGGTCACCTCCCCAGAGAAGCCAGCCACACCAAAGGTCACCTCCCCAGAGAAGCCAGCCACACCAAAGGTCACCTCTCCAGAGAAGCCAGTGACCCCAGAGAAGCTGGCCACCCCGGAGAAGCCCCCCAGCCCAGAGAAACCCAGGAGCCCAGAGAAACCCAGGAGCCCTGAGAAGCCCCCCAGCCCTGAGAAGCTCCCCTCCCCAGCCAAAGAGGGGAAAGCTGTGCTGGAGGAGACAGTCACTGTCACAAAGGTGACCAAACTCAGCGCAGAGGTAGAGAAAGGCTCCAGGAAAGAAGACATCGCCGTGAACGGTGAGGTGGAGGAGAAAAAGGAAGAGGGAGGCTCCAAAGAGAAGGAGGTGGAGGAGGAAGACAAAGGGGTGGTCACCAACGGCCTGGATGTGAGCCCAGTGGATGAGAAGGGGGAGAAGATTGTAGTCACCAAGAAAGCAGAGAAGATCAGTGGTGAGGGTGGGGACAGTACAACCACCTACATCACCAAGTCGGTGACAGTCACCCAGAAGGTAGAGGAACACGAGGAGAGCTTCGAGGAGAAATTGGTGTCCACTAAGAAAGTGGAGAAAGTCACTTCCCATGCTGTGGTCAAAGAGATTAAAGAGGCTGAGTAAAAAAAAAGAAGAAGAAAAGAAAAGGAGATCCTAGCTTTAAGAAAAAGCCAAATTAAGCCTAAACAAAACAAAACAAAAGAGTATCAAATAGAAACCCAAGAGCTTGGGGTGGTGCAAAAGGTTAAGCCATAGGACAGCTGCAAAATGCATGTGGGTGACGGCTTCAAAGCAGAATGGGTTCTCTCCTGGAGGCTCTCCAGACACACACCAAGTGTTTGGCTTTTTACTTTTGACCTTTTTGGTTTTGGTTGTGCAATAGGAAAAAGGGGGGCGGGAGGGGGGGGAGGGGGGAAAAAAATGCATGCAGGCTGAAGATGTGCTCCCTCCACAGAGCTTGGGGAAACCCTTACCCACCCACCCCAAAACCCCAACCCCCTCAACAGAAAATATTGCTATTAATAGTGCATGAGGTTGAAAATGTGCCAAGGGAGCTTTGTGAATTTTCCTGAGCTGTTGGAGGGGCATATCTGAAAAGGGAGATTCATTTTAAGTCTTTTGGTGTTTGGTTTTTTTCCCCCTCCCCTCCTTTTGGTTTCCTTTTTTTTCTGTTGTTGTTCCTTTCAAGATGTCTTATGCAAAGAACCAACTGAGCCAAGAAATAAGGAAAGGAAGAGAGAAGGGATCCAAACAGAAACAGTGAGAGAATAGTTTGGAGAAGCAGAACTCTCCTAGCCTTAAAATTAAATAGAAAGGGGGGAAAAAAAACCTCAAAACCATTAAAAAAAGAATAAAAGGATAAAATAACACTAAAAAAAATATACTAAAGCTACTTCTAAGTGATGATGTTTACCTCACTGGTGCAATGAAGGTGGACTTTTTGCTCGTGGGAGAACCCAGTTGACATGCACAGTATGCAACCTTTTGTTGTTTGATGTAAAAGTCACAGCAGTTCTTGCTCAATAAAGGTCAATACTGAACTCAATGACTTGGGTTGGTGACTTCTTCCCCCTTCCCCACCTGAAGCTTCCCTTGGGGTTGTTTAGGCTCTCTTAGAAGCAGGCAGGAGGAGTGGGCACCAAAAGAGCAGCACAGGAGAGAAGATCAAAGGTCATCTTGTTGGATTCCCCCTTGCAGTCAGCAGGGACATCCCCAACCAGAGTAGGTTGCTCAGGGCCCACATCCAGCTTGGCACTGGGCTCTAAGGTCCCTTCAAACCCAACTCATTCCATAGTCTTTCAAGGGCCACATTCTGTGCTCCACAACCTCCCTGGAGGTGTTTAAGGACCAGGTTGGATGAGGTCTTGAGCAACCTGTTCTAGTGGG
Organism: Pogoniulus pusillus; assembly: GCF_015220805.1. NCBI lineage: Eukaryota > Metazoa > Chordata > Aves > Piciformes > Lybiidae > Pogoniulus > Pogoniulus pusillus. Next base: position 4,464,100 of record NC_087305.1, on the reverse strand, counting down.
AGGTGTCCTTGCCTATGGCACAGAGGGTCTGGAAGTGGCTGAGCTTTGAGCTCCCTTCCAACCCACTCCATGGTCTTTTAAAGATCCCATTCTGTGCTCCACAACCTCCCTGGAGGTGTTCAGGACCAGGTTGGATGAGGCTTTGAGCAACCTGTTCTAGTGGGAGGTGTCCCTGCCTATGGCACAGAGGGTCTGGAACTGGCTGAGCTTTGAGCTCCCTTCCAACCCAACCCATTCCATGCTCTCTCTGCAATGAGTGGGGCAGGACTGATTTCTACTTCCTTTCCCTTTTCCCAGTCTCCAAGCCTGGGTGCTGCAGAGAGCTCTCAGCCCACAGACACTCTGCTGGGTTCAGCTCCACTGGTTTCAGGTTCTGGGTCAGTCACAGGGTCATAGAACTATGGTTTGGGGTAGAAGGGAGCCTCAAAGGTCATCTAGCCCAAACCCCCTGCAGCATGCAGGGACATCCCCAACCAGAGCAGGTTGCTCAGAGCCCCTTCCAGCTTGGCACTGAGTGTGTTCAGGGAGGAGGCAGCCCCAGGGCAGCCTGTTCCAGACTCTCACCACTCTCATCCTCAACAACTTCTTCCTCAGCTCCACTCTAGCCCTGCTCTGCCTCAGCTCCAAACCATTGCCCCTTGGCCTGGCTCTAGACCCCCTCAGCAAAAGTCTCTCTGCAGCCTCCCTTTAGGATCCCTTCAGCTCTTAGCAGGCAGCTCTGAGATCCCCCCTGGAGCCCCCACCTTGGCACTGAAGACTTTGCAAGAGCTTTTGGGTCTACCTTTGACTTCTCATAGGCTGCTTGATAAAGCTCTAACCAGATTGCTCCCTCTCTGCAGATCCCATTCTGTGCTCCACAACCTTCCTGGAGGTGTTCAGGACCAGCTTGGATGAGGCTTTGAGCAACCTGGGCTGCTGGGAGGTGTCCCTGCCTATGGCAGGGAGTTGGAACTGGATGAGCTTTAAGATCCCTTCCAACCCAAACTATTCAATGGGGTTAGCACTCAAAAGGCCAAGGCAGAGCACTGCTGCTGCTGCTTTGCCTCCTGTAACCAAGCAGAGAAATGCAAATCACCTTTTAAGCCTGGGCTGTCCTGGAATCTGTCAACTAATGGAGGCTCAGATCCAGAGCTGTAATTTTGCACATGCCTCTCAGATCTTCCCTCTATCAATAATTGAAGATCAAGAAGGTTTGGGGCTGGTTTTTAATTGCCAAGCTCCTGCATGTCCTTCACTGGAGGAATGGTGAAGCTCCAGCAGCAGCAGCTAAGCCCTTCAAAACCAATCTGGATCTCTTTGTTTAGCCAAGCAGTGAATTCTCCTCCTGCTGATCTCAATAATGGCAATCTGCACTCCACAGCTTGCTGCTTGAGTGATGCTGCATGAAAGCAGAGCTGGCAAACTCCATGGCAGCTCCTCCCTAATGAGCTTGGTTGGGGGAGTGCCACTGTGAGGAGAGCAATTCACAGCTCAGAATCACAGAACCAGGCAGGGTTGGAAGGGAGCACAAGGAGCAGGCAGTGCCAAGCCCTGCCATGCCCAGGGACACCCTACCCTAGAGCAGGCTGCACACAGCCTCAGCCAGCCTGGCCTCAAACACCTCCAGCCATGGGGCCTCAACCACCTCCCTGGGCAGCCCCTGCCAGGCTCTCACCACTCTCCTGCTCAGCAACTTCTTCCTCCCCTCCAGCCTCACTCTCCCCACCTCCACCTTTGCTCCATCCCCCCCACTCCTGCCACTCCCTCACAGCCTCAAAAGTCCCTCCCCAGCTTTTTTGGAGCTCCCTTCAGATGCTGGCAGGCCACAAGCATCCCAGAATGGTTTGGTTCAAGGAGTTGTGCATGTGGTGCTTCAGGATGTGCTTCAGTGGTCGTGGTTGGACTCAATGACCTTAAAGGTCTTTTCCAGCCTTAGTGATTCTCTGAGACTGTGAGGAAGAGTCACCTTGGACAAGAAATGAACCCTTGAGCTCCGTGGAGGCTGCAGAGGGCTGCTGACATGGGCTGAGGCAGGTGCAGGTGGGATCCAAGCCTGGTTTGCAATTTTTCTTGCTGTGTTTTCTCTTCCAGCTCTGCTGGGATACAGCTGCAAGCACCTCGAGATCAGAGCTTGTTGTGTTCTCCTTTGACTCTGCTGCACACCAGCAGGGCAGCCAGGGATGAAAACTCCTGTCCAAAGGGGCTGCAGGAAGCTTCCAAGACCTCTCTGAGTTGTTTCTTATCCAAAGGGGCTGCAGGAAGGTTCCAAGACCTCTCTGAGTTGTTTCTTACCCAAAGAGGCTGCAGGAAGGTTCCAAAACCTCCCTGAGCAGTTTCTTATTCAAAGGGGCTGTAGGGACAAGGTTCCTCAACCTTCCTGAACAGCTTCTTACCCAAAGAGGCTGGTGTTGGAGCCAAGCCTGGCTGGGGCACTGAGTGCCATGGTCTGGTTGGTTGGGCAGGGCTGGGGGCTGGGCTGGGCTGGCTGAGCTTGGAGCTCTCTGCCAACCTGCTTGATTCTATGATGCTATGATTCAACCTCCCTGAGCAGTTTCTTATCCCAAGAGGCTGCAGGAAGGTTCCTCAGCCTTGCTGAACAGCCTGGGCCCTTGCTGTGTTACTCCTTGTTCCTGCTGCACATCAGCAGGGCAGCCAAGGATGCAGTTTCTTGCCCAGAGGGGCTGCAGGAAGGTTCCTCAACCTCCCTGAGCAGTTTGTGGGCTCCACTGCACAGCCTCTGCAGGAGGCAGACTCCTGAGCCATCCCCTGCTACGATGTGTGCCAACATCTCCTCCTTTTCCCTTCTTCTCCACCCAAACCATGTTGCAGCCTTCTTTTTTTTCCCCCACAGCTGCTTTTTTCCTCTCATTTGGGTTGGGTTTTGTTTGGGTTTGGGTGGGGTTTTTTTTCTCTCCCCTCTCTGCTCTATCACACAGAATAAATTTGTGTATTTAAGTCTTTCTTTTTTTCTCTCTTACCCCCCACTGGAAATGTTTCCATCAACCCCTGAGAGAAATAAGCAACTGGTTAGCACACTGCTAAATATTTATCAGGCTCTGAGAAGTGATGAACATTTCATGCTGCCAAGAGGGTTTTGTCTGCTGACATCTGCAATCAGGCAGCTTCAAAAGGCAGCACAATTATACAGGCTCAGAGGATGTTAGAGGTTGGAAGGGACCCAAGGAGATCATCCAGTCCAACCCCCCCCCCCCCCCCCCCCCGCCACAGCAGGACCACACAATCCAGCTCAGGGCACACAGAACACATCCAGGCAGGCCTGGAGAGGCTCCACACAAGGAGACTCCACAACCTCTCTGGGCAGCCTGTGCCAGGCTCTGGGACCCTTCCAGACAAGAAGTTGCCCTTGTGCTGAGCTGCAACCTCCTGTGCTGCAGCTTCCATCCACTGCTGCTGCTCCTGTCCCAGGCAGCAGTGAGCAGAGCCTGTCCCCCCCTCCTGACCCCCAGCCCTCAGAGAGTTCCAGACATTGATTCAATTCCCTCTCAGTCTTCTCTCCTCCAGACTAAGCAGCCCCAGGGCCCTCAGCCTCTCCTCCCCAGGCACTGCTCCACTCCCCTCCTCATCCTCACAGCCCTCCCTTGGACTCTCTCCAGCAGTTCCTGTCCCTCTTCACCTGGGGAGCCCCAAACTGAAGGCAGTACTCAAGAAGAGGTCTCCTGCCCTGCCACAGCTTCAGCCTCTGGCCCCTTCTTCTGGCCCTGCCTGCCTGGCAGCAGAGCCCAACCCCCCCTGGCTACAGCCTCCCTGCAGGCAGCTGCAGGCAGCAATCAGCTCTGCCCTGAGCCTCCTCTGCTGCAGGCTGCACCCCCCCAGCTCCCTCAGCCTCTCCTCCTGACTTATCATGGAATCAGGCAGAGAGCTCCAAGCTCAGCCAGCCCAGCCTAGCCCCCAGCCCTGCCCAACCAACCAGACCATGGCACTCAGTGCCCCAGCCAGGCTTGGCTGCAACACCTCCAGCCATGGGCACTGCACCACCTCCCTGGGCAGCCCATTCCAGTGCCAATCACTCTCTCATCACTCCCTCACTTGCCAGGGAGCTGAGTCAGACCCTGGAATTTTCTCGAGGGGGGTCTGTGTCCTCCTCATTTCCAGGTGGACTTCCTCCCTTCTCCCTTCAGGGTCACACAGCTTCAGCTACCCCCCGGGAGGCAGCCAAGGTTGACTTTTGGAGCATTTAAGTTGCCAGAAGGTGAATTCCTGAGCTCTGCACCTTAAACCTGCCCAAATCCTCCTCCTCCTCCTCTTGCCCAGGGGCAGGGCAGCCTTTTGTGTGTCTCAACAAAAGCACCCAGGACCTCCTCGCAGTTTCCCTCCCTGGGGTTAGATCTCAGCCTGCTCTCGCCCCCAAAATCCAGGCACAGATTCTCGGCTTCAGTCGCAGCTGCAACTTGGGTTCAACTTTCTGCCGTGGTCTCCCTCTGCCTGCTTTTACTGCATTGCGTCAAAGCCAGCTCCGGGCTTCGCAGAGCCAGACCCAGGGGTGCCCAGACGGTCCCGTCCCCCCCTTCCAAGCCCCGAGAGCATCCCAGCAGGCAGACGCAGCCTTGCAGCCTCCCTCCCACCCCTTCACCTGAGCAGCAAGGCGGGGCTGGGGGGGTGACAAAGCAGCCTGGGTGGTCGCTGCTGCCTGTCACTCTCCGCAGCTCACTGCCGCGGCTCTGACTCGCACAGCGCCCGCGGAGCTGCGGAATCTCTCCTCTAGCTTGCAACACATCAAAAGCAAGGCAAGGAGTGAGGAGCAGACCAAGGTACCGCTGCGAGGAGGCTGCTGGTAGAGCTCTGAGGAGGGCCGGGAGGATGCTGAGAGGCTGCAGCAGCTCTGCTGTGAGCACAGCCTGAAAGAGTTGGGGCTGTGCAGGCTGCAGCAGAGGAGGCTCCCAGGGGACCTTCTTGTAGCCTGCCAGGATCTGAAGGGGGCTCCAAAAAAGCTGGGGAGGGACTTTTGAGGCTGTGAGGGAGTGGCAGGAGTGGGGGGGATGGAGCAAAGGTGGAGGTGGGGAGAGTGAGGCTGGAGGGGAGGAGGAAGTTGTTGAGCAGGAGAGTGGTGAGAGCCTGGCAGGGGCTGCCCAGGGAGGGGGTTGAGGCCCCATGGCTGGAGGTGTTTGAGGCCAGGCTGGCTGAGGCTGTGTGCAGCCTGCTCTAGGGTAGGGTGTCCCTGGGCATGGCAGGGGTTGGCACTGCCTGCTCCTTGTGCTCCCTTCCAGCCCTGCCTGATTCTGTGAACCCTGGATGTGCTTAAGGGTTGTTTGGATGTGGTGCTTGGGGCTCTCTGGGCCCATGGAAGGAAATAATTTAGTGCTTGCCTCATCCACCCTCACCTCACTCCTCCAGCACCGAGGTGCTTCTGGAAAGCCTCTTTAAATGAGCATGAAAAGGACACTGCCTTTCTCTCTGAGCTCTACCATCGAGGAGAGCCAACACAAATCAATTGGTACCACGAAATCAGTGTCCCCTCAGATGAAAAATGAGCCCTAAACCCTCCAGGTTAAAGCCTCTCAGCTCATTGGGACTGTGGAAAGTTCTAATGCAGTCCCTTTGGAGAGGACTTGATTTAAAGTGCTTTGATTTTTGCAGCATCACTCTCAGCTCTCAACCTTAACACTCTCAGCTCTCACCCTTAGCATTCTCAGCTCTCACCTTTAACCTTGACTTCATTTTCTGCATCAGCTTTGGCTCATTGAACTGCTCTGGTTAGAAGAGAACCTTAAGATCCAGCCCAACTCCCACACTGACAAACACACCACCACAGCTGCCCTTGCAGCCTGGCACTGAGCATCAAACAGGCTCAGAGCACAGGGCACTGCCATGGTTCCCAGAGCTGCCAGGCTGTGATGCTCTTTTGTGCCTGTTCCTAGGTCAGACCTTCCTGGAGCTGGCACTCTCCATTTCAAAAGGCTCTCAGAAGACATCTTGGAGGTCTCTTCCAAGCTGGTTGATGATTCTGTGATGATCCTCTTCAGCCTACAGTGGGATTGACTTGGACAGCAGTCTGGAAGCAGCAAATTGCTCCCCTCAAGTTATCCTTGACTCTACCAACCTCAGCTTTGTACTGCTCCATCCACACCTCCTCCCTCCCTGTCAGCACCCATCTGTGCCAGACACCCAACAGCTTCCTACCAACATCTCCACAGCCACTTCTGCAGCTTGCTTCTGAGCTGGTTTAAATACAACCCTCTTGGATCCAAAAGGGAGCTCCTGGTTGTGTGCAGCAAACAGCCCAGGCAGAGCCACCACAGAGCTAAGAGCACCTAGAAACAACCAGGCTGGAAGAGACCTTGGCCTTCTGGGCTGCAAGTGCACACTGCTGGCTCATGTTGAGCTTCTCATCCAGCAGCACCCCCAAGACTCCTGCTGTGGGGAGAGCTGCTGCCAACATCAGAAGGGAAAGAACAACCCCAGGGATCATAGAATCACAGAGTCAAGCAGGTTGGAAGAGAGCTCCAAGCTCATCCAGCCCAACCTAGCACCCAGCCCTCTCCAGTCAACCAGACCATGGCACTGAGTGCCTCATCCAGGCTTTGCTTGAACACATCTAGAGATGCTTGAGTCCAACTCCCCCCTGCCAGAGCAGGACCAGAGAATCTAGCTCAGGTTGTGCAGGAACACAGCATAGAATTAACCAGGCTGGAAGAGATTATCCAGCCCAGCCTAGCCCCCAGCCCTGCCCAACCAACCAGACCATGGCACTCAGTGCCCCAGCCAGCCTTGGCTGCAACACCTCCAGCCATGGGCACTGCACCACCTCCCTGGGCAGCCCATTCCAGTGCCAATCACTCTCTCTGCCAACAACTTCCTCCTCACCTCCAGCCTCAACCTGCCCTGCCACAGCTTGAGGCTATGTCCCCTTGCCCTGGTGCTGGTTGCCTGGAAGAAGAGATCAACCCCACCTGGCTACAGCCTCCTTTCAGGTAGCTGTAGACAGCAATGACCCCCAGGCACCAGCTTGGGTTGAGCCCTACGATGACAACCAGGCACCAGCTCAGCTTTAGCCCAGCAATGCCACGCAGGCACCAGCTTAGCTTTAGCCCAGCAATGCCACCCAGGCACCAGCTCGGCTTTAGCCCTGCAGTGAGCTCCAGGCACCAGCTTGGGTTGAGCCCTACGATGACAACCAGGCACCAGCTCAGCTTTAGCCCAGCAATGCCACCCAGGCACCAGCTCAGCTTTAGCCCAGCAATGCCACCCAGGCACCAGCTTAGCTTTAGCCCAGCAATGCCACCCAGGCACCAGCTCAGCTTTAGCCCTGCAGTGACCTCCAGGCACCAGCTTGGCTTTAGCCCTACAACATTTCACAGCCCCCATTAAGACCACCACTTAGCCCCCTCCGAAGCAAATCAGCTGGAGGCAGCCATCAGGATCCCCCACCCTGTTTCACAAGCTTGGAAGCCTGAGGTTGCCCCAAGCCCTGCATCACCCCCAGGTGCATTGGTGACAGCCAAGAGCCAGGAGGAGGCCACAGGAGCACTTCTGTATCTTTATTGACTAGCTTTATTGCACATACTTATTGAAGCCTCCATCATTCCACCCACCCAACACCTCCAGAAGTTAAATGCATGTTAAAGATAACTTTCATTTCATCATGACTTGGAAGGAGAGGAGGGGGTTGGGGTGGTTTTCCCTCCCCCTCCCTCCCCACTTTCAAGTTCCTAATCCCCCCCAAGAGAGACACAACCCCTAAAATTCATACGTGTAAGACCATGCGGCACTCGGGGAGCAAGCCAAGTGGGTGCTCTGCAAGCAAACTGAGACTCTGCATGGAGAGAAGCAGAGACCATGAACTGCTAAACCTCAGTGGTCACTGCATTGGATATGAGAGACTGCAATTCTGGCTCAGTCAGTCACAGTTTCAACTCTGCTGCCCTAAACACCACGCTCAAGCCTTCTTCTTCACTTCGCTCTCCTCCTTTCCTGCCGCTTCTTTCTCTTCCTTCTCCTCCTCACCAGTTTCCTCTGCAGTTTCCTGTGACTCCTCCCCTTCCTCAGCTGTTGTTTCTTCTCCTTCCTCTTCCTCACCCTCTTTGGCTTCTTCAGATTCTTCCTTAGCACCTTTGAGAGACAAAAGGACACATTTCACACCTCTGCACTGCTGCTAATCCCAGTTCAACGGGAGCCAGCACACCAGCACCCCCCCAACATGAACCACAGAATGCCAGGTTGGAAAGCACCCCAAGGATCACCTGTCCAACCCTTCTGGGTAGGAGAGAGCTGGAAAAGCATCCCAAGGATCACCTGTCCAATCCTTCTGGGTAGGAGAGAGCTGGGACACAGCTGAGAAAGCATCCCCAAGGATCACCTGTCCAACCCCTTCTGGGTAGGAGAGAGCTGGAAAAGCATCCCAAGGATCACCTGTCCAACCCTTCTGGGTAGGAGAGAGCTGGGACACAGATGAGAAAGCATCCCCAGGGATCACCTGTCCAACCCTTCTGGGTAGGAGAGAGCTGGAAAAGCATCCCAAGGATCACCTGTCCAACCCTTCTGGGTAGGAGCTGGGACACAGCTAAGCAAGCATCCCCAGGGATCACCTGTCCAACCCTTCTGGGTAGGAGCTGGGACACAGCTAAGCAAGCATCCCCAGGGATCACCTGTCCAACCCTTTTGGGTAGGAGAGAGCTGAAAAAGCATCCCAAGGATCATCTGTCCAACCCTTCTGGGTAGGAGAGAGCTGGAACATGGCTCAGCACCCTGCCAGTGGGTGCCCAGTGCTGGGGCTTTAACACTGCTCAGTGTGGGGGCCAATCTGCATGGCAGTCAGCTAAGCATGGAGCTGGCAACTGGTCTGGCTCAAAAGCAGGGACTAGCAAGGGAGAAAATCCAGACCACACAACCCCCTTCCTCCTGCATTTCAGAGGCAGTGAAACACCTTCACAAAGGCCTTGTTGGCTAATGGGCTGTGGAGGCTGCTTTAAGCCTTACCCCAAGAGCTCAAGCAGGAATCTCACCACTGCTCTCTGGCTGACATTTTGTTGTAATCAACCCTTGCCCTGACTAAACCCCTCAAGTAATTCAGTGGCTAACAGTGCAGATGTGCTTAGGTTAACTGCTCAAGGTGGGGAAAAGCAACTCTGGCTCACTGCTCTCAAGTGCAAGCTTGGCAGCTCAATTAGGGGACAGCAAGGAAGCAGCTCCTACTTGGCTTGAGCCACCTAAACCTCAGGCAGTGCTACCCCACTGCACCCACAGGCAGCAGCTGATGTCCTTGGCACCACAGGCTGCTCTCTAGGAATCAGCTTGGAGCTGAGGATGTCCTTGTTCCTTCCTCTTTGAGGCTGCCTGCAATAGCCAAGTGCTGCTTGCTGCCACGGGAGGTTAACCATTACAAAGTGTTTGGGAATTGGCATCCTCTGGTTGGGAAGCTTGGCTGGAAAACACTCCCTGTGGTTCCCAAGGGAGCATCCCCAGTCCTAGCACCCACCCACCACTGAGCAGCTCCCTTCCAACTCGCTCATGGGTGAGTGCTTAACCCCCCCACTGCTCTTTGCCCCCTTGGGCAGGCAATATCCAGGAAGAGAAGGATGACATCCAGGATTGCAGTGATCCCCTCAGAGGTCAGGGAAGTTAGAAAGGAACACTCAGGGGAATCACAGAATCAATGAGAGGTGGAATCCTTGGATGCAGTCATTGGGATTTCTGGGGCTTCACCCCAAAGTGAGCAGGGTGAAGCATGAGAGAGGGGATGGGGAGATAACTTTAAGTACCTTCCTCCTCTTCTTCAGCCTCTTCACCTCCCTCTTCTTCCTCGCCTTCCTCTTTCTCTTCCTCCTCACCTTCTTCTGCAGGGGCTGCCTTGGCTTCTCCTGCTTTAGCAGCCTCAATTGTCTCCTCTATTTCAATCTGCTCCTCCTGGACGTGACTGGAGTAGTAGGTAGGGAAGGTGCGAGTGGTCATCAGGTAGGAGCTGGACTGGAGACCACTGTAAGCAGACCTGCCAAAAGTTGGGGCAGTCTGGGTGTAGCCACTGGTGATGCTGCCAACGCTGGTGAAGCTCAGGCGGGTCTCCTCACCTTCCAGCAGCTTCCTAGCAAGGGGAAGGGAAGCAAAAGAAGCAAGAAGAAACCATTTGGTTATGCTGCAGCTGCATTCAGCAGGTTCAGCTACAGAGCAGCTCCGTGAGGCTTAGAGCAGCACAAACCCTCCCCCCAAAAAAAGATGAATACTTAGGAGTGCAAAAGCTGTGGGGCAACACTCCCCTGTCTTCTTGATTGATTTCTGTTCCAGAGGTGGGGAGGCTGCTGGGGAACTGAATCTTTCACCTTGGTGGAAGCAATAACACAGGGAAAGCCTCTAGGATTAGGCTCCTGTAGCAGGGGAATTGGAGGTTTCTTTGGTGGTCCTTAGGGTTGCAGAGAACAATGTAGCTCTAAGGACTGGATGCTGCCCCCGGGCAAGGCTTGCAGCCACCTCCTCACCATCCCCCCTGGTGGCACTCGGAGAAATCCTCTTTCAGCACCTGCAGCCCCTAACGGGAGCTGGGACAAAGCAGCTCTGCTGCTCCAAGGTTCGCTTTGCAGATAGCTCCTGCGAGTTGCAAAGAGGCAGGAGGAGGCTTCCAAATCTGTGCACGCAGCCTTCTGCACCAGGCAGCCCCCACTGACAGTGTCAAATACAGACATGTCCCTTCCCTCTCGGGAGGCTGAGAGCTGAGATCAGACCTTGCCCAGCTAAAGTGTTCAAAACCCTTAACACATTCTTACTCCCAAGCTTCCTACACTGAGGATTCTGCTCTGAACAACTGCTCAAGAGCACTGCTGTTGGAAAAAGCAATCCTGACCAGAACCTCTGCCATGTGCTGCTGGAGGAATAACAAATCCAACAGCCTTGACGGGTTCAGAGGAACCTGAGCCAAGCTCTGACTGAACTAAACCTTTCCCCATCATACCTGTAGGCTGCAATTTCGATGTCCAAGGCCATCTTCACATTGAGCAGGTCTTGATACTCCTTCAAGTACCGAGCCATCTCGCTCTTGGTGGTTCTCAGCTCGTTCTCCAGTTTGTTGATTGTATCCTGTTGGAAGCAGCAACGATAGCAGCCTTAAAATCCCTCCTTCTCCCACCTCCAGCAGCAACGCCTCGGCGAGGCATCCCTCCAAAGCCTCTTCAGCTTGCTTTAGCAGACGAAACAAAGAGCTCCAGCTCCACCTTCTGCCCAAGAGGCACCACCACGTCCCAGATCACACCCTCCCTGGCGGGGCTTGCCCATCCCTGCCTCGACACCTTATTATTCCATTCCTACTTAGCGTTCTCTGTTTTTCAGCGGCTAAAGCACGCAGGAAATTCGCCTGTGGCTTCAATTCGGGGTTAGGCTCGATCTATTCTCCCCTCTTTTAGCTGATGGATGTCTCTTACGCTCCCGCTTCGCTGATGGATGTCTCCTACGCTCCCGTTTCGCTGATGGATGCCCCCCACGTCCCCGCAGACCGCAAGGGGAGAGCGGACTCGATGACCTCTGAAGGTCCCTTCCCGGCTACTACAGTCAGTGGCACAGCTAAAAGCTTTGTAGGCACACAGATAAGAGATCGATCGAGCGTCACAGCTCGGGGCGGGGGGGTCTGCACTGCGATTCCACACTACCTTGCAGTTCCGAGCTGCGGTGCAGCTGCAGGGTTTGTAAGCTGCAAGCAGTGTCGTCCCCCCCACCCCCCTTTCCAGGGTGCCCCCGACCCCCTACAGCCCCCACACAGCCTCCCCTCACCTGCAGGGCGGAGATGTCGGCGCTCTGCTTCTCTTCCAGCTCCTGCAGCTGCTTCTCCAGCGCCTCGTTCATGCCGCGGGTGGCTTCGATCTCCAGCGTCTTGGCCTTGAGCAGGCGGCGGCTCTCGGACACCTCGTCCTTGGCGGCGCGGACGGCGTCGGTGTTCTTGGCGGCGCTCTCGCTGAGCACCGTGAAGCGGCTGCGGAACCACTCCTCGGCGTTCTGCATGTTGCGGGCCGCCAGCTTCTCGTACTGGGCGCGGATGTCGCGCAGGGCGGCGGAGAGGTCGGGCTTGGCCGACACGTCCATCTCCACCGAGAGATGCGCGTACTGGATCTGCGCCTGCAGCTCGGCCAGCTCCTCCTCATGCACCTTCTTGAGGAAGGCCAGCTCGTCCAGCAGACTGTCCACCCGCTTCTCCAGCTCGGCCCGGGCCAGCGCCGCCTCGTCCGCGCCCTTGCGCACCTCCAGCAGCCGCGCCTCGGCGTCCTCCCGGCTCAGCACCTCCTCCTCGTAGCGAGCCTGCAGCCCCCGCAGCGTCTCCTCCAGGCTCTCCCGCTCGCCCTGCAGCGCCTGCTTCTCGCTCGTCGCCTCCTCGGCGGCCAGGCGCAGTTCGCGGATCTCCTGCTCGTAGAGGGCGCGGAAGCGGGAGGGCTCCGCGTGCTTCTGCCGCAGCACCAGCAGCTCGGCCTCCAGCACCTTGTTCTGCTGCTCCAGCTCATGCACCCGCTCGATGAAGCAGGCGAAGCGGTCGTTGAGGTCCTGCAGCTGAGCCCGCTCCTGGCTGCGGATGGACTTGAGGTCGTTGCTGATAGCCGCCACTTGGCTCAGGTCGAGGCTGTCCACCGAGTGCAGGAGGGAGCCCGAGGTGCTGGAGGCGGCGTAGCTGCGCCGCACCGACACCGAGGAGACCGGAGCCGAGAGGCTGGAGTACGCCGAGCGCGCAGAGCTGTAGCCGCCGCTGCTGCTGCGCATCGTGGAGACGTGGAGCCGCGGGCTCTCGGCGTAGCGCCGCTTGTAGGAGGGGAAGAACGGGTCGTAGCCGTACGAGCTCATGCTTGCGACGGGACGAGCAGCGGCTCTGCGGACCGGCGCTCCGCGGCAGCCGCTATTTATGCGCGGAGAGGGAGGGGAGGCGCAGCCCCCGGCGGGGCTGGGCTGGGGAGGAGCATCCCTGCCGCGCTGGGGTGCGGCAGGTTCTGTGCTCGCGTAGCTCCGCGGCTTGCTGGGGGCTTGGGGTGTGCGGCTGCGCGGGGAGGTGCTGGCCGCTCGCTGGTGCGGACCGGGGTGTTGGCAGCCAGGCATTGTCTCTCGCCTCAGGTCTACTTGGGGACCACATCGTCTTGGTTCAGTTTGGGGACCACCTCGCCTCCGACCTCGCCAATGTGCCCCCAGGCAGCCAGGCTTGTCTCTAACACCCCTCTTCCCTCACCTCCCCACAAGCCGCCTTGGCAGAACCCCGAGGTGGGTTGTCCCAAGCCCCACATCATGCCCAGGGTCCTAAGGAAGCCCAGAACCACTTGGGCTGGGGTGCATCCAGCCCTCTCTGCACCTCAGAGCCTCCAAAGCACAGCTGCTGAGGTCTTCCCTGACATCTGCAGCTCTCCCAAGGGGTGTGTGTGTGCTCTGTGGGTTCCTGCCGTCCTCACCAGCTCCTCTGTCCTAAGTCGTGAGCCCTGGGGCTGATTAGTCTGGTGAAGAGAAGGTTGAGAGGAGATCTGAGCAACGTCTATAAATACCTGAGGGGTGGGTGTCAGGATGAAGGCTCTTTTGGCTGGTGCCCAGCAACAGGTAAAAAGCTGGAACCCAGAAGGTTCCACCTGTAGAGAAGGAGAAGCTTCGTTGATGTGAGGCTGCTGGAGGCCTGGAGCAGGCTGCCCAGAGAGGTTGTCTCCTTCTCTGAAGACCTTGAAAACCTGCCTGGATGCATTCCTGTGTGGCCTGCCTTGGGTGATCCTGGTCTTGATCTCTAGAGGTCCCTTCCAACCCCTAATGTTCTATGATCCTGGGTGGCTCCTGATAATCAGGTAATGATAGGAATGAAGACCCAGACACAGGCTGTGGCTGCTGCTCTGCCATAGAATCAACCAGGTTGGAAGAGACCTTCCAAGCTCATCCAGTCCAACCTGGCACCCAGCCTTGTCCAATCAACCAGTGTGAAGCTTTGCTTCCTCCACTCCTAGAACCAGACCTGAGGCAGACCTGGCTGAGGCTGAGGTGCTGCATATTCATCTCTGTCTAATCTGGCTCAATGCAGAGCCCTAAACTGGGCAGCTGAACTGCAGCTGCCTCTGAAGCAGATTCCTGGCCCCTGTTTGATTAAGGCAGTGTTTATGTAGCAGAGATTTATTAGTCATAAGCTGGGAATGTATTGAGCTCAGCCTTAATTGGATGCTCAGAAAGGTAAATGCTAATTTGCCTCCCTGAGCCAGAAGGGAAATTCATTATAAAAACAACTCAAAGTTGTTTTTTGTTGTTGTTGTTTTGCTGATTTGGTTTGGTTTCTTTTTTTGAGGGATGAATAAACATTAGCAAGGGTTGGGGGAGATTTGTTAAGGAAGAGACACAACAGGAAGGGGAAAGGCTTAGTAGTACCTGTAAATTAATTTGTGTGTCTGACACTTATTGGTGGCACTTCAGGTGTTCAGAGAGCCAAGCAGGCTGGCAGAGAGCTCCAAGCTCACCCAGCCCAGCCTAACACCCAGCCCTGCCCAACCAACCAGACCATGGCACTCAGTGCCCCAGCCAGCCTTGGCTGCAACACCTCCAGCCATGGGCACTGCACCACCTCCCTGGGCAGCCCATTCCAGTGCCAATCACTCTCTCTGCCAGGAGCTTCCTCCTCACCTCCAGCCTCAACCTGCCCTGACACAGCTTCAGCCTCTGGCCCCTTCTGCTGGCCCTGCCTGCCTGGCAGCAGAGCCCAACCCCACCTGGCTCCAGCCTCCCTGCAGGCAGCTGCAGGCAGCAATCAGCTCTGCCCTGAGCCTCCTCTGCTGCAGGCTGCACCCCCCCAGCTCCCTCAGCCTCTCCTCACAGGGCTGTGCTCCAGGCCCCTCCCCAGCCTTGCTGCCCTGCTCTGGGCACCTTCCAGCACCTCAACATCTCTCTGCAATGGAGGAGCCCAGAACTGGACACAGCACTGCAGGGGTGGCCTGAGCAGTGCTGAGCACAGGGGCAGAAGCAGCTCCCTTGTCCTGCTGCCCACACTGCTCCTCAGCCAGCCCAGGATGCCATTGGCTCTGCTGGTGCCCTGGGCACACTGCTGGCACAAAGGTATGTTTGTTTAATACCAGGCATGTACCAAAGGCAGAACAGGTTGGATTTAATATTGTCTCCTACTATCTTCATAGAATCAGAGAATTGGAGGAGTTGGAAAGGACCTCCAGAGATCAGTCCAAGCCCCCTACCAAGCAGGGTCACCCAGGGCAGGGCACACAGGAACACATGCAGGTGGGGTTGGAAAGTGTCCACACAAGGACACTCCACAACCTCTCTGGGCAGCCTGCTCCAGGCCTCCAGCACCCTCATACCTCATCTTCAGGTGGCACCTCCTGGCTTCCAGCTTGTACCCATTGTCCCTTGTGCTGGGCACCACCAAATGGAGCCTGGCATCTTCACCTTGCCACCCACCCCTCAGCTATTTATGGGCATTGCTCAGATCCCCTCTCAGCCTTCTCTTCTCCAGCCTGAAGAGCCCCAGGTCTGGCAGTCTTCTTTTCACAGCAGAGATCTTTTCCTCTCCCTTCATCATCCTCAAACAGATCTCAAACCTGCTGTGTGTAGTGTCAGGGTACTTGAATAGGAAGGCTTTAGAGGGCAGTGGCCTCTCCGAGGTCTCAAGCTCTTCTCATCCGAGCTGATGCTAGGTGGCAGGAGCAGTAGGTAGAGCTAGAGGGGGCTGAGATCCCTCACTCTGCGGCTCCGGTGTGGCCCCTGAGGATCAGTGGAACTGCTCTCCACTTGCAGGCGCCGCGGGGGAGGTTTCTACTCCCAGCTGCATCCCAAATTCGGGATGTACCTTTCAGCAGCTGTTGCATTCCCGCGGGGTACTGCAGCCAACATCCATCCCTCGGGCGCCTCCCCTGCCAAGTACAGCAGCACTGTTTGAGGTGCCAATGGATCACCCAGTCCTGTTCTGGCAGGGGGGGTTGGACCTGGAGAGCTCCAGGGGTCACTACCATGCTGTGATCCTCTTGTGTTAGCTTTAGCAGGGGTTCGTTTTGCCCCTGGCAGAGCAGCCAGGGGGTGAGGTGTAAGGAAGAGCTCTCAGCAGGCTTGGGCAGAGGTTCAGTGAGCTGCTGCTGCTGCTGTGTGTTACTCCCTCTAACGCCTTGCTTCGTGCCAGTGGCTCTCTGCTAATCCTTCCTACACTCCACCTTCAGCAGAAGGTTTAATTATTAATGCTCTTATTAGTCCATCTATTAATCAAGGAATAGATCTCAGCTTCTACACTAACCTCTTCCTGTCCCTGGGAAAGGAGCTTGGTAATTGTAGGTCATCAACATCATCCCTTGGCAGGGGGAGATTGGACCTGAAGAGCTCCAGAGGTCACTTCCAACCCCTACCATGATGTGATCCTCTTGTGTTAGCTTTAGCAGGGGTTCGTTTTGCCCCTGGCAGAGCAGCCAGGGGGTGAGGTGTAAGGAAGAGCTCTCAGCAGGCTTGGGCAGAGGTTCAGTGAGCTGCTGCTGTTGTCTGTTACTCCCCCTAACGCTTTGCTTCGTGCCAGTGGCTCCCTGCTAATCCTTCCTGCATTCCGTTTGGAGCAGAAGATGCAATTATTAATGCTCTTATTTATTAGCCCATCTATTAATCAGGGAATGGACCTCAGCTTCTGCACTAACCTCCTCTTCCTGGCCTGGGAAAAGCAGCTTGGTAGCTGCAGGTTGTTAATGTCATTCCTTGGGTTTCTCTTTGCTTTTGAGAGGGGGAGGAGAGGAGGGGGAGGGGGAAGGAGTGGCCAATCTCTTCCTCCTCTCTGCCAGCAGCGTGTGCCAGGAGGATGGCAAAGTGTCTGTCTGCAGGCAGCCCTGCAGTGTGGAGGTGCAGTGTGACTCAGGGGGAAGGATGAAGCTCTGTTACTATCAGGAGGAGAAAGCTACTACTAGAGGCATCCTGCTTCTGACATCTGTGTTTCCAGGGTGGTGCCACCTCTTGGCCCCATTCCCTTTGTCTCCCTTTTGCCATGCTGCAGAGCACAACCCAGCCCCCTGATATGTTGCTGCTAGAAAATCCCTTGAGGTAGCAGTGAAGAGGAGCGGGATGAAGGCTCTGGCTGCCAGCTAGCCTGCAGTGCTCTGTGCTGTTGGCTCACCTTTGCTTACACCAGGTTGAAGATGAGCCACTGGAGATGAGCTGAGTCACCCAGCAGCTTTTGCCTGGTGTCCCTCTGGTGGAGCTCAGGCTCCTCTCTTGCTGGCTCAGTTGGGGGAGGTCTCAGATGATTCCATCCAGCAGACTTCCCTCGGGCCAGATGCACCCCTTGGAAACCTCCTTTGGGAGGAGGTGGCTAAAATGCTGAATGGTGCAGAAGCAGCAGCAAGGACACGATCAAAGGGCAGCTCTGCAGCCACCTACTGCTGCTGCCTGAGCCAAAGCAAGCTGCTCCTTGCCAGCACCTCGCTGGGGGTGCATTTCCCTCTGCTGCACACTCTCATTCACATGGCAGTTGCCATCTACTCACCCCAGGAATGGCATTGCCTGGAGGAAGAGCTGAGGACTGAGCCCCGTGTGGAAGAGGTGAGGAGTAAGCTCTGTACCAGGGCCTCCTGGAACACCAAAGATGTGAGTTGAGTGCAGCCAGAGGCAGGGGAAATTCCTCTGCTGTGCTGGGCACTGAAGCCTCCTGAGCTTTGTGGCTTGGCACAGAATGGCAGCCCCAGCAAGAAGTGGAACAGCTACTCGTGGGCTCAAGGTGGATGGCAGCCTGAGGTCTGCTGCTCTTGCCTCAGGTGAAGCAAAAGAGCTCTGCCTGCTTAGCTCAGGCATCCAATTCTGATGCCTCCATCACAAGAAGGATGTGGAAGTGCTGGAGAGGGTCCAAAGGAGATCACAAAGATGATGATGAGAGGGCTGGAGAACCTCTCCTAGGGGAACAGGCTGAGAGAGTTGGGACTGTGCAGCCTGGAGCAGGCTCAGAGCAGCCTTCCAGTACCTGAAAGGGCTGCAGGAGAGCTGGGGAGGAACTCGTGGCAGGGGCTGGGAGTGCCATGGTGAGGGGAATGGCTTTGAGCTGGGAGAGGGGAGAGTGAAACTGGAGAGGAGGAGGAGATTCTTGAGAGTGAGGGTGGGGAGAGACTGGCACAGGCTGCCCAGGGAGGCTGTGGACACAACTGGATGATCTCTAAGGTTTCTTTCTCTGCAGAGCTTCCAGCCCCACTTGGCCATTGTGACCCTGGGCAAGCTGCTGGGGGCACCCTGCTGGAGCAGTGCAGGGTGGATTGGATGATCTCCAGAGCTGCCTCCCAATCCCCACCATGTCTAAAATGATAACCTGTGAATGAGCTCAGCTGAACTGTGCACAGGAAGAACCAAAAACTTGCTTCTGCTTTGGCTCTTTTGATCCTCCTGCATTTCTCTGTCATCAACTCTCCCAATCTGCCACAGGACCTGTCCAAGCCTGGGCAGAATTTGGCCTGCAAGCTTTGAAACACAGCACCTGGAAGGTGCATCCCCAGGTGGCCAAGAGAGGCAGTGGCATCCTGGGCTGGCTCAGGAGCAGTGTGGGCAGCAGGACAAGGGAGCTGCTTCTGCCCCTGTGCTCAGCACTGCTCAGGCCACCCCTGCAGTGCTGTGTCCAGTTCTGGGCTCCTCCATTGCAGAGAGATGTTGAGGTGCTGGAAGGTGCCCAGAGCAGGGCAGCAAGGCTGGGGAGGGGCCTGGAGCACAGCCCTGTGAGGAGAGGCTGAGGGAGCTGGGGGGGTGCAGCCTGCAGCAGAGGAGGCTCAGGGCAGAGCTCATTGCTGCCTGCAGCTGCCTGCAGGGAGGCTGGAGCCAGGTGGGGTTGGGCTCTGCTGCCAGGCAGGCAGGGCCAGCAGAAGGGGACAGAGGCTGAAGCTGTGGCAGGGCAGGTTGAGGCTGGAGGTGAGGAGGAAGTTGCTGGCAGAGAGAGTGATTGGCACTGGAATGGGCTGCCCAGGGAGGTGGTGCAGTGCCCATGGCTGGAGGTGTTGCAGCCAAGGCTGGCTGGGGCACTGAGTGCCATGGTCTGGTTGGTTGGGCAGGGCTGGGGCTGGGTGCTGGGCTGGGCTGGGTGAGCTTGGAGCTCTCTGCCAACCTGCCTGGTTCCATGATTCTATGATCCCTGGGGTTGTCCTTTCCCTTCCTTCTGACGCTGGCAGCAGCTCTCCCCACAGCAGGGAGACTGCAAACGAGTCAATGATCTCCTTCCAGCAGAGCTGAGCTCTCTGCAGCCCACCCAGCACTGCTCTGCAGCTGGCAGGGCAGGGAAGCTTTCTGTGCCCAAGGACCTTTGTGTGGGTGCCTAATTGCTGGCAGCAGACAGAAGCAGAACCACCTCTGTAATTGATTCTGGGAGCTCAGACCTCAGCCTGGAAACAAGCAGGAGGAATCAGCCATCAGATCTTTGTCTCTTACTTTGGAGCCCTGATCCAAAGAGTAAACAAAGCTAATTAATCTCCTAATTAAGCATTCATTGATAGAGCTCAGATGAAGGAAGTGGCTGCCTGTTTCCCTCCCAGCTCTTGTAAATCAAGAGGCAGAACAAACTCGACGTGAGCCAATTCATGCTCCCCTGCAGAGCCCACCAGGGTTGGTGTAAGCCAGCAGGGAAGTCCTGCAGGCTGCTCAGGCTCTGGCCCCACATGGCACAAAGCAAAGAGCTGTTGGATGGAAGACATCAAATCCTCAGCAGCATCTCCTCTGTGTCCCCTTGTTCTGTAGGCTGGGGACTGAGCTGTTGGAAGGCAGCAAAGAGGAGAAGGATTTGGGGGTCCTGGTGGGTGGGAGGGTGAGCAGGAGCCAGCAGTGTGCTCTGGTGCCCAGGAGGGGCAATGCCAGCCTGGGGTGGGTTAGAAGGGCTGTGGGGAGTAGGTCCAGAGAGGTTCTCCTGCCCCTCTGCTCTGCCCTGCTGAGGCTGCATCTGCTGTGCTGTGTCCAGTTCTGGGCCCCCCCCAGCTGAAGAGGGACACAGAACTGCTGGAGAGAGCCCAGCACAGAGCCCCAGAGATGCTGCAGGCAATGGAAGAGCTCTGTGAGGAGCAGAGCCTGAGGGAGCTGGGGCTGGGAGCTGGGAGCAGAGGAGCCTGAGGGCTGCCCTCAGTGCTGTGCCAAAGATGTGCAGGGCTGCAGCCAGGCTCTACCCAGGGGTGGCCAAGGGGCACTGGGTGCCAGCAGGAGCAGAGGAGGTGCCATGGGAGCAGAAGGAGAAACTCTGCCAGTGTGAGGGTGCAGGAGGCCTGGAGCAGGCTGCCCAGAGAGGTTGTGGAGTCTCCTCTGGAGCCTTTCCAAACCCAGCTGGAGGTGGTCCTGTGTGCCCTGCCCTGGCTGATGCTGCCCTGGCAGTGGGGGCTGGGCTGGCTGATGTCTGGAGCTCCCTTCCAGCCCTAAGCTGCTGTGATTCTCTGAGAGTCTGAGCTTCATCTTTGCCTTTTGTCTCCTCGTGAGTGATCTTCTGTGTCTAAAAGCTGCCACCTGAAAAAAAATGGTGCTTTATGATGCCATAAACCCCCCAGAGAGTTACTGTGACATATCTCAGCCACATCAGCTCCTGATGAATTGCGACAGAGATTCCTTCCTCCTCCTGCAGGAGGGCACAGAAGCTGCTGGAGAGAGGTCACAAAGATGCTGCCAGGGCTGGAGCAGCTCTGCTGTGAGCACAGGCTGAGGGAGCTGGGGGAGAGAAGGCTCCAGGGAGACCTCAGAGCTGCTGCCAAGAGCTGAAGGGAGCCTGCAGGGAGGCTGCAGAGAGACTTTGGATGAGGCTGCCAAGAGCTGAAGGGATCCTGCAGGGAGGCTGCAGAGAGACTTTGGATGAGGGTGCCCAGAGCCAGGCCAAGGGGGAATGGTTTGGAGCTGAGGCAGAGCAGGCTGAGAGTGGAGCTGAGGAAGAAGCTGTTGAGTGTGAGGGTGGTGAGAGCCTGGCACAGGCTGCCCAGGGGGGCTGTGGCTGCCTCCTGCCTGGGGGTGTTCAAGGCCAGCTTGGATGAGACCTGGAGCAGCTGAGTCAAGCTGAGAGCTGTCCCTGGGCATGGCAGGGAGGTTGGAGGAGATGAGCTCTGAGCTCCCTTCCAACCTGAACCATTTTATGCTTGCTTGGGCTCTGAGCAACCTGCTCCAAGGAGGGAGGGAGGTTGGAGGAGATGAGCTCTGAGCTCCCTCCCAGGCTGAGCCATTCTGTGGTTCTCTGAGGAGCTTTTAGCCCTTCTGTGGCTCATGGCACAAACCTAATGAGCTAAATTTAGCTGTTCCAGACCTCTTGGGCTTTCTTTTCTGGGCATCTTCTCAGCATCTGCAAGATGTTTTTTGCATGAATGAACCTTTCCTGCCTCTTTTCACTTGCCTGAATCACCACAGTCATACTTCTGTCCTTGTTTCCATGCACCTTCCTTAACCCTCTTGATTCTTTTACCCTCTGTCTAATCCTCTTCCCTGGGTTTCCTCCATGCCAGCAGGGGTCCAGGAGCCTTTCTTTCCTCCTGGAGATCAGGGCCTTGGGCACTTTCAGTTGCTTCAGTCACTACCTTAGACCCTTTTGAAGCCTTTGCAGCCCTTCTCACCTGCAGCTGGAGAAGCTCTGCGGTTTGAAGTGGATCTCCTGGATGTGTTCAGCTGGGAAGGGATGAGACACTCAGAGGGGTGAAAGTGCATTTCTGGAGGCTCCTTCCTCAAAGTGCCTTGGTGTGGGCCGAGGAGGTGGGGAGGGGGAGGAGAGAGCACAGGAGTGATTTGCTGTGCTAAGGCAGCCTGATGAGTAAGCCAGGAGCAAGCCGCTGAGCTCAGTGCCCCCACCCCCGAGATTTGCTGCTGCTGCTGCTGCTGTGTTCAGAGGCTATAAAAGCTCAGGCACTGCAGATCCCATTCAGGCTGGCCAAGGCTCTGCAAGCTGCATCCAGAGCTTGCCGGGAGGGACAGAGCTACCATCCATAGCATCCGACCTAGATCATTCCTTCGGGAAGCAGCCTGCAGTAGGCTGAGCAATGCCTGGCACAGTGGGAAAAGGACCCAGCAGTGAGGCAGGGTCCACCTGGCTGCGCAGCTGCCTGGGGGAAGGCTGCAGGAGTTTGGAGTGCTCCTCCTGCGCCTCCTGCCGGGAATTCACCCCCGTGGAGATGCCGTTTAGAGGGGCGAGGGAGGGCAGAGAGGGGCCAGAAAGCTTTTTGCCCTGGGCGTTTTTAGGGAAGGAGCTGGAATCTGCCCGGGGCGGCAGCAGAGGCAGGGAATAGCTCAGCAAGGTTGCTTTGTGGGGAGCCAGGGAGGGATGGGGCATGGGAGAGGAGGATTTGGCCACCTGCAACGCGGAAAAGAAGGAGGGAGCAGATTGGCATCTGCCCTTGGCAGCGTCCTCTGCCTGCCACCGCGGGGCTGTGGTGGGAATTGATGGCTCGGGAGAGGCGGAGAGGGGAAGGGAGAAGAGAGTCCTTAAGTAGCTGCTGGCAGGAGGGGCTCAGAGCGAGCATCGCTCAGCCTGCTCTTCCCTCCTCCCTCCGGGGAGCTGCAGCTCCTGCAGCAGGTCCAGCTCTGGCAGAAGTTCAACACTGCACCAACTTTCAACGAGGGAGGAGAAGGGAGGGAGGGAGGGAGAGAGGAGAGTCCCGCAGAAAGGAGGAGCTACCACGGCCCAGGCTGCTTTGGCCAGGAGCCCAACTGCGGCCAGCGAGAAGAGGCTGGGGACGAGCAAGGTTTCCCCTTCCCCACCCAGCAGCGGTGCCTGCCTTGCTCCAGCTTGCAGGCACTTCACTTCCCAGGGCTGTTCTCAGCTCCAGGTCCCACCCCAGCAGGCAGCGTTTGTGGTTTACACCACACACAGCTCCCCCCACCCCCACCTCAGCTCTGCCTGGGGCATCCACGGCGCCGGAGCAGCTTCCTCCCAGGGAAGGCTTTTTCCTAGCCCCGGAGTGTTCTGAGAGAAGGCAACCAGGGAACGTTGGGCAAAGGGCTGCAGGAGGGGAAAGTCCATTTAGTGTTCCCCCCCCAGCACTCACCAAGGCTCAGGAGGAAGGTGTTAGGTAGGGGATGGAAGGTAGGAAGGGGACAGGTAGGAGTTCAGGCAAGCCCAGCAGGGCATGAGCAAAGGACCTCCCTTGCTCCCTGGCCTTTGCCAGGCAGCAGCTTGCAAGGCAGTGCTGGTGGGCAGCAAGTCCTGCTCCCCACTTAGGGCCAGCAGGGCAGGAGAGGGGATTGTGCCCCTTGGCTCTGCTCTGCTCAGACCTCACCTCCAGTCCTGCCTCCAGTGCTGCTGTCCCCAGCAGGAGGAGGACTCAGAGCTGCTGGAGGGACGTCAGAGGAGGTCACAAAGATGCTGCCAGGGCTGGAGCAGCTCTGCTGTGAGCACAGGCTGAGGGAGCTGGGGGAGAGAAGGCTGCAGGGGGACCTCAGAGCTGCTGCCCAGACCTGAAGGGAGCCTGCAGGGAGGCTGCAGAGAGACTTTTGCTGAGGAGGTCTGGAGACAGACCAAGGGGGAATGGTTTGGAGCTGAGGCAGAGCAGGGTTAGAGTGGAACTGACGAAGGAGCTGTGCAGTGTGAGGGTGGTGAGAGCCTGGCACAGGCTGCCCAGGGAGGCTGTGGCTGCCTCCTGCCTGGGGGTGTTCAAGGCCAGCTGGATGAGACCTGGAGCAGCTGAGTCAAGCTGAGAGCTGTCCCTGGGCACGGCAGGGAGGTTGGAGGAGATGAGCTCTGAGCTCTCCTCCAAGCTGAGCCATTCTGTGAGGGCAGAGCTCAGTGTACCACTGCTCAGCATGAGGGCAGAGAGTTCCCAGCCCTTTTTCTCCCTTTCCCTCTCCTCTGCCACTTTTAAAGCCAGGAGCACAGCAGGGTGTGAGAATTGGGGGGGGATGTGAGGAGGAATCAGCTGCTCCAAGGGAGTGGGAGGTGTGGATGTAGCAGAGTGGGAGCTGGTCACGTTTCTGCAGCTCCCCGGGGGTGCTCTCTGCTGGCAGTGGGACCAGTGGTAGGATGGGACCAGTGGTGGCAGTGGTGGGGTGGGACCAGTGGTGGCAGTGGTAGGATAGGACCAGTGGTAGGATGGGACCAGTGGTGGCAGTGGTGGGGTGGGACCAGTGGTGGCAGTGGTGGGGTGGGACCAGTGGTGGCAGTAGTGGGGTGGGACCAGTGGTGGCAGTGGTAGGATGGGACCAGTGGTGGCAGTGGTAGGGTGGGACCAGTGGTGGCAGTGGTAGGATGGGACCAGTGGTGGCAGTGGTGGGGTGGGACCGTGGCAGCTTTGCTGAGGCTCTCCCAGGAGCCAGACCTATGGCACAGGCTCCAAGGGTGCTCTGTGCCAGGGATGGCTGTGGAGGGGAGCTGTGATGGGAGCTGTGGGAGGGATGGAGGGGGGCAGTGGGGAGCTGGGGTGGGGTCTGTGGGGGGGGAGCTGTGGGTGACACCGGTGAGGGGGACAACGGGAGGGGCAGTGGGGAGCTGTTGGGGGGAGATGTGAGGGCTGTGGGGGGAGCTGTGGAGGGGGAGTTGTAGGGGAGAGGTGCGGGAGGAGAGCTGTGGAGGGGAGCTGGTGGGGAAGCTGTAGAGGGAGCTGGGGGTGGGGGAGCTGTAGAGGGAGCTGGGGGTGGGGGAGCTGTAGAGGGAGCTGGGGGTGGGGGAGCTGCTGGACGGAGCTGCTGGGGGGGAGCTGTAGGTCCGAGCTGTATCTCTCGCAGTTCCTGGCAGGGAGATTGGGGGCAGAAGAGAGGAGCTGCCCGTGGGAGGGGGCCTGGCAGGGCTGCAGCGGCAGGGCAGGGCGGGGGCTGCTGCCAGGCTCCCTTTCTGTCGCAGGAGGATGCTGAGTCACTCCTGCAGCTCCTGCTCCTCCTTTCCAACCTCCAACCTCCTGCAGTGAAACCCACGGCGACAGCTCAGGCTCCTCTTCCCCTCCAGCCCAGGCTCTTTTTTCTCTCTCCCTTTCACATTTTTATCTCTTTTTTCCTCCCCCCTCTCTCCCTTTTCTGGGTCCCAACCAGAAGAAAGCATCACTTCAGAAGACAAATTGCTGGCAGTGCCTGCCAGGAGGTGATGCTGAACCTCTTTCTCCTTTGGTAATGCATCTCCCTGCTCCTCCAGAGAGCAGCAATAGTGGTTGATGAACGCAGAGGATGCTGCAGCAGTTTTCTCCTCCAGAGGAGCCCTCCTGGGCATTGAGTCAGCACTGAGTTATCCATCAGGCAGACACTTCTTGGAAGAAAGGGCTGGGGTGGAGGAAACTTCATTCTTTGTGAGTCTGCTTTGCTGGAAGAGGCAGCAAGAAAAGCTGCCTCTGTGCTGGGCTTGCCACTTGCCTGCTCTTCAAGCTACAAGGGCCAGGAGGATGCTGAGAGGCTGCAGCAGCTCTGCTGTGAGCACAGCCTGAAAGAGTTGGGGCTGTGCAGGCTGCAGCAGAGGAGGCTCCCAGGGGACCTTCTTGTGGCCTGCCAGGAGCTGAAGGGGGCTCCAAAAAAGCTGGGGAGGGACTTTTGAGGCTGTGAGGGAGTGGCAGGAGTGGGGGGGATGGAGCAAAGGTGGAGGTGGGGAGAGTGAGGCTGGAGGTGAGGAGGAAGTTGTTGAGCAGGAGAGTGGTGAGAGCCTGGCAGGGGCTGCCCAGGGAGGGGGTTGAGGCCCCATGGCTGGAGGTGTTTGAGGCCAGGCTGGCTGAGGCTGTGTGCAGCCTGCTCTAGGGTAGGGTGTCCCTGGGCATGGCAGGGGTTGGCACTGCCTGCTCCTTGTGCTCCCTTCCAACCCTGCCTGGTTCTGTGATTCTATTTAGAATCCAGCCTGGTGCTGAACACCTCCAGGGAGGTTGTGGAGCACAGCAACCTGTGCCAGTGTCCCCCTGGGCCTGGCTCTGGGCACCCTCAGCCAAAGTCTCTCTGCAGCCTTTTCCTGCAGGATCCCTTCAGCTCTTGGCAGCAGCTCTGAGGTCCCCTTGAGGCCTCTCCTCTACAGGCTGCACCCCTCCAGCTCCCTCAGCCTGTGCTCACAGCTCCAGCCCTTGGAGCATCCTTGAGGCCTCCTCTGGCCTCTCTCCAGCAGCTCTTTGCTGGGGACCCCTTGGAGCCCTGGGTGATGCTGCTCTGGCAGTGGGGGCTGGCCTGGATGATCTGTGAAGGTCCCTTCCAAGCCTTGACAGGCTGTGATTTGCTCATGATCAGGACTCTGCTTCACTGATGGCTTCTGAGGGCATTGCTGTTGGCAGCTGAGGTCAACACATTCCTGTGCTCACTGCTTCTGCTTCCAAAGCTGCTCAAAGCCTTTCTGCAGGACAGCTCTGGCTGTGGCTCCCCTGCAGGCTGTCAGCATCCAGAAGGGTTCAGTGCAAAGTGACATCTCTGATGTCCCCAGGCAGGCACAGCAGAGCTGCAAAGCCATCCAATTAAAGGAGTAATGACTTAACAAGGCACAGAATTGGTTTGCCACCCCCTGAGTGATTGAAAGCAGAACCTGCCAGCTGAGCCCTTGCTGCAGCCACTGATGCAGGCTGACACTGGCAAGGTTTGGCTCACAGCTAGACACCAACCTGCCCTGTGGGCTGGGGAGCTGCAGATGAGCCTCACCCAAAGCCCTGCCCGTGCCCAAGTCAGAGAGTTGCCCTCTGGCCAGAGCTGGTCCCCAGGGAGCAGTGCTGGGGGCAGTTCTGTTCAATACAGCATCATAGAATGGGTTGGAAGGGACCTCCAGAGGTCCTCCAGTCCAACCTTCTCTGCATCAGTGAGCTGGCTGAGGGCACAGAGTGGATCCTCAGTGAGTTCTCTGATGGTGCCAAACAGAGGAGTGGCTGAGAGGCCAGCAGGCTGTGGTGCCACCCAGGGAGGTCTGGGCAGGCTGGAGAGAAGGGCAGAGGGGAACCTGATGAAGGTCAATAAGGCCAAGTGCAGAGTCCTGCAGCTGGGCAGGAACAGCCCCAGGCAGCAGCCCAGGCTGCAGAGGTTGTCCTGCACTGCAGCCTCTCAGCATCCTCCTGGCCCTGCTCTGGACACTCTCCAGCATCTCCACAGCCCTCTTGGCCCAGGGGCTCCAGAGCTGGATGCAGGACTCCAGGTGGGGTCTGAGCAGAGCAGAGCAGAGCAGAGCAGAGCAGAGCAGAGGGGGAGAATCCCCTCCCTGGCCCTGCTGGCCACACTGCTGCTGCTGCAGCCCAGGCTCTGCTTGGCTCTCTGGGCTGCAAGTGCACACTGCTGGCTCCTGCTGAGCTTCTCCTCCAGCAGCACCCCCAAGTGCCTCTCCTCAGGGCTGCTCTGCAGCCTGGCACTGCCCAGCCTGGAGCTGTGCTTGGCACTGCACAGTGGGAGAGGGAAGCTTCCAGGCAGCAGCAACCCCTCCTGGGCCCACAAACATTGCTGCCAGACCTCATGACCCAGCTATGGCAGGAGTCTGGCAGGCCCTTGGTGCCATCAGTGCTGGCACAGGTTGGGTGCTCAGGTGGGGCTCTGCCTGCACATTTCCACCTGCTGGGGGCTGCAGCAATAAATAAAAGGCAGACACCCCCAGCCCCCTCCCCCCCCCAAAAAAGACTCAGCAGGGTTGGGGTTTTGCTCCAGGCAGGTAACATTTTGCCTTCTCCAGCTGCAGCTCATTCCAGGCAGTGATTTGCAAAGAGGTAGCACTTAAAAGTCAGGTCAGTGGAGCTCATCCTGCAGCTCAGCAGCTTTTCTTGGTAACAGCCTGTGAATTATTGATGCCAACTCTCTGCTTGCTGTCCTGGAGGCTTTGATGAAGGAAGAGGTGGAGGAGGGAGGGGAGGAAGGGGGGGAAAATGCCTGAGTGTGCAGCTTAGAGAGCACAGGGAAAGGGTTTGTGAAACAGATGCATCAGCAGGGAGCAGAGGTGGTGCTAAGCTGCTCCAAGAGCAGGCTGAGCACCCACATGGGTGGCATCTAGCAAGAGAAAAGCTGCTGGAGCCTGCCAGGGAGGATCTGCTCTCACCTGGGTGTTTTCCTCTCTCTCCTATCTCATAGCTCTTGTATCTTGCCTTGTATCTTATCTCTGCAGTGCTCTGCAGCCCCCAGCACAAGAGAGAGAGAGACCTGCTGGAGGGAGGCCAGAGGAGGCCACAGAGATGCTGCCAGGTCTGGAGCAGCTCTGCTGTGAGCACAGGCTGAGGGAGCTGGGGGGGTGCAGCCTGGAGGGGAGAAGGCTCCAGGGGGACCTTAGAGCTGCTGCCCACACTGCTCTGGCTGCAGCCAGCACACAGCTGCCTGCTGGGCTGCAGGAGGGCACTGCTGGCTGCTGGGGAGCTGCTCAGCACCCAGCACCCCCAAGGCTCTTCCTTCAGGGCTGCAGGAGGGCACTGCTGGCTGCTGGGGAGCTGCTCAGCACCCAACACCCCCAAGGCTCTCCCTTCAGGGCTGCTCTCAACCCTCCCTGCACCCAGCCTGAAGCTCCCTGGGCTGTATTCTGCTTCCTTTCTTCCTGCTTTAGCCAAAGGCTGTCTGGCAAGGATGACTTCAGGAGGGATTCCACTTCTCCCTCTCTCCCCAGATCGTTTTGTCTCCAGCCCAGCTGTGGCATTCTGCAGGAGTGCCAAGTGTCTGGGAGCTGTCTGGTGATGAGCAGGGACAGCAGAACACGACACTGTTGTGCCTTGGCAGATAACAGCAAACAAATTGACCTCCTGTACTGCACATCAGTGAACCAAGCTGCTCTGCTGCTCTGGAGAGAGCTGCTCCTCCTGCTTCTCTTTGCTCCTGTCTCTCTTCTCCACATCCACCTTTGTTTTTTCCCCCCCAGTGAGCAGGATCAGGACATTTCCATTTTGGTTCAGTCACAGAGAATCAGGCAGGGTTGGAAGGGACCACAAGGAGCAGCCAGTTCCAACCCCCCTGCCATGCCCAGGGACACCCTACCCTAGATCAAGCTGTGGCCTGAGCAGTGCTGAGCACAGGGGCAGAAGCAGCTCCCTTGCCCTGCTGCCCACACTGCTCCTCAGCCAGCCCAGGATGCCATTGGCTCTGCTGCCCACCTGGGCACTGCTGCCTCCTCTGCAGCTCCTCTCTGCCAGCACCCCCAGCTCCCTCTCTGCCTGCCTGCTCTCAGCCACTCTGGCCCCAGCCTGCAGCTGCTTGGGGTTGTTGTGGCCAAAGTGCAGAACCTGCCCTTGGCCTTGTTCAGTCTCATCCCCTTGGCCTCTGCCCACCCATGCAGCCTGGCCAGGTCCCTCTGCAGGGCTCTGCTGCCCTCCAACAACTCCACAGCTGCTCCTAGCCTGGTGCCAGCTGCAAGCTGCCTGCTGCTGGACTCCATCCCCTGCTCCAGACCATCAATAAAGACATTGAACAGAGCAGCAGCAAACTGCCTGCTGCTGGGCTCCATCCCCTGCTCCAGCTCATCAATGAAGACATTGAACAGGCCCAGGCCCAGCACTGCTCCCTGGGGGACACAACTGGCTGTGGCTTGGACTGGCTGCTCTGTAGAGGTCCCTTTCAACCCCTCCCATGCTGTGACTCTGAGCAAGGCCAGAAGGATTCCATGCTGGAGCTGCCAGCAGTGAGACAGCAACCTCGGAGCTGCTGCAGAGGAGCACTGGGAGGCTGCTGGCAGCTTTTGGGTCCTGATAAGGGGAAGCTTTGGGCCTGGATGTGAGCACAAAGGCTGAGTTTCCTCACTGGGTGCCTGTGCCTGTGCCTGGCTGCTGCACTGGGGCTCACTGTCACTCCTCTTTCCTTTTCCACAGGGCATCTCTTTTCCTTCTCTCCTCCCTGGCTTCCTGCCAGGGAAGCCTTCACTGCTCTCCTCCTCACTCCACTACATTTGGTCTGGCTTTTTTTCTTCTGTTCTTTCTTGCAGCCTCACAGCTCCTTGTGATGAGGGCTGGGGAGGAAGGCAGAAGTGGAGGCTCTGGAGCAGTCTCTGCAGTGCATCCCTCTGGTCCATACTGCAGAGGCATTATTAAGGTCCCCACAGGCTTCTGGCTTCGTGCTGCAGGGCTCAGAATCTGGGCTACCCTTCACAGGGGAGGGAGGATAGTGCTGGTTTGGCTCCTTCCAAATTCAGATAGCTCTGACCTCTGGGGCTGCTCTAATTTCTTGCCTCTCACAGCTCCCTTGCAAGCCAGTGGCAGGCAGCCTGGAATAGCTGTGGTCCAAAAAGGTTTGGGCCAGGTTGCCTCTGGGCCTGGTGCAGTTGTTTGATTTGGTGGCAAAGGAATCAGGGAATCAGGCAGGGTTGGAAGGGAGCACAAGGAGCAGGCAGTGCCAACCCCTGCCATGCCCAGGGACACCCTACCCTAGAGCAGGCTGCACACAGCCTCAGCCAGCCTGGCCTCAACCACCTCCAGCCATGGGGCCTCAACCCCCTCCCTGGGCAGCCCCTGCCAGCCTCTCACCACTCTCCTGCTCAACAACTTCCTCCTCCCCTCCAGCCTCACTCTCCCCACCTCCACCTTTGCTCCATCCCCCCCACTCCTGCAACTTCCTCACAGCCTCAAAAGTCCCTCCCCAGCTTTTTTGGAGCCCCCTTCAGATGCTGCAAGGCCACAAGAAGGTCCCCTGGGAGCCTCCTCTGCTCCAGCCTGCACAGCCCCAACTCTTTCAGGCTGTGCTCACAGCAGAGCTGCTGCAGCCTCTGAGCATCCTCCTGGCCCTGCTCTGGACACTCTCCAGCATCTCCACAGCCCTCTTGGCCCAGGGGCTCCAGAGCTGGATGCAGGACTCCAGGTGGGGTCTGACCAGAGCCACATCTGCAGTGCTGTGTCCAGTTCTGGGCCCCTCCAGTTGAAGAGGGACACAGAAGTGCTGGAGAGAGCCCAGCACAGAGCCCCAGAGATGCTGCAGGGAATGGAAGAGCTCTGTGAGGAGCAGAGCCTGAGGGAGCTGGGGCTGGGAGCTGGGAGCAGAGGAGCTGAGAGGTGACCTCAGCAATGGTTCTCAGTGTGTGCAGGTGAGTGGCAGGAGGCTGCAGCCAGGCTCTGCTGGGGGATGCCAGTGCCAGGCCAAGGGGCAAGGGTGGGAGCTGAGGCAGAGGAAGCTTCATTTAACCACGAGGAGGAATTTTTCCCTGTGAGGGTTCCAGAAGCCTGGCACAGGCTGCCCAGGGGGGCTGTGGAGCCTCCCCCTCTGGAGACCTTCCCCCCCTGCCTGGCTGTGCTGCTGTGTGCTCTGCTCTGGGTGCTCCTGCTCTGGCAGGGGGTGGTTGGACCTGGCTGAGCTTTGGAGGTCCCTTCCAGCCCCTGGCACTCTGTGGTGCTGTGATTCTGACATTCCATGATCCTGTGATTCTCTAACTCTACCAAAGGTGGTGGCAAGAGGCTCTCAGTGCCACGGCTTAGTGAATCAGAAGGTGTTAGGTGCTGGCTTGGCCTCGATGATCTTGAAGGTCACTTCCAACCTGATTCGTTCTGTGAGTCTCCTCGGGCAGCCTTTGCCCATCCCTGTCCTCTGCAGCACAGACCAGCACCAAACCCGAGCTGCTCCTGACACACAGAGACACCCAACCTTGGCTTGGAGGGATGCCTCTGGCCAGCACTGATCACCTCCAGCCCAAGTTTGGAGCTCCAACTGCTGCCTGCTGGCTGTAGCAAGAGTTAAAGCTCTGTGCTTGTCGCCAGCATTGCAGCAAAGGGGCTGAAGCGAGCCTGAAGGGCAGGAATGATGTACTGCATCTTTAACTGGGTGTGTCCGAGCCACTTGCTGCAGTCTGTGCTGCAGTGAGCTTTAAACTGGGCTCTGGCTCCTTAACCATCCCTCCTCAGCGAGAAGCGGAGGCAGCGCGGTCAGAACTGCGGCGGCGGCTGCTGAGCTGCCCCCAGCCATCAGCCTGCGGAGGATGGGGCAAGACATCCCCCAGCTCAGGCACTCAGGCCCTGGCTTAGCTCAAAAACCACTTCCCAGGTGCTGCATTCGGGGAGTTAAAGGGCTCTGAAAGGAGCCAGGCGCAGATTCCAGCGCTCCGCAGCCGGCGGCAGCCTCGCAGCCATCCCGCACCCTGCGCAGCTGCTGCTGCTGCTGCTGCTGGGCGTTGCTGGGTCGGTTTGATGCTGACTAAAGGAGCTGTTGCCTTTCCTTCGGCCCCTTAAATCTCATCTTAAAAGGTGCTGGCTCTGCAGAGCCCTGAGAAGTGGTTTTTAGAGGATTAAGAGGGACTTGGAAGTTGTCTGCTCTGCTCTCCCCGGCCGCGGTGCGGGGCTGCGCAGGTGGCTTCAGCACCTCCAAGCTTGCTGCAGGCTGCTGGCTGCTTGCCCTCTCTGCATGGAAACGTCCTCCTGTAGCACAGAGAGGGCAGGCACCGGCTCAGGCTGTGCATGCCAGGCGGGGCAGGCTGCGTGCAGTGGTTTGGGTGGCAGCAGAGGGCACTTTCTCAGCCTGCCTCGCTGCTCTGGCACACTCTGCTGCTGCCGGGAGAGTCCCAAGGTCACCAAAATGCCTTTGCTGGGTCATGCTCAGCTCTCAGCCTCCTTTTCAGTTGAGGGTTTGAGCACCACAGGCACCCAAGCCTGGGAGCTGAATGACAAACTGCAGTAGTGGCAGAGGTTTTGTTAGCCTACATCCCAAACCCTGCTTTAACCAGGCCAAACCCTGCATTAACCAGACCCAAGCCTGCTTTAACCAGACCAAAGCCTGCTTAAACGAGGCCAAATCCTGCTTTAACCAGACCCAAGCCTGCTTTAACCAGACCCAATCCTGCTTAAACCAGACCAAACTCTGCTTTAACCAGACTAAGCCTGCTTTAACCAGACCAAAGGTGCTGGTACATTGGAACAGGTTGTCCAGGGAGGTGATTGGGATGGAGTTGTCCAGCCTGGAAAAGAGAAAGCTCCAGGGAGACCTAATATCAGCCTGCCAGGACCTGAAAGGGGCTGCAAGAAGGCTGCAGAGGGATCAATTCCTGCAGGAATAGGACCTGTGGCAATGGTTTGAGATGAGAGAAAAGGAGGTTTGGATGGGATGTGAGGAGCAGGTTCTGCAGTGTGAGGGTGGTGGAGCACTGGAACAGGTTGCCCAGGGAGGTAGCTGAGACCCCATCCCTGGAGATAGTCAAGGTGAGGCTTGTCAAGGCTCTGAGCAACCTGATCTAGCTGAGGATGTCCCTGCTGAGTGCAGAGGGGGGTCAGGTCCCTTCCAACCCAGCCCATTCTATGAGCCTCTGACTCTATGAGCCCATTTAGGGCTTTGGTTCAGCAGCAGCTTGCAGGCTGCTGCAGATGGATGCTGCTAAGTCCTTTGCAGGCAGGGCAGAGGATGAGGAGCCCAAGTAAAAGCCACCAGGCTTGCTGCTCATGTGAGTGACTCAGCTCAGAGCCAGCCTCTGGTACTGGCAGAGACAATTTCTGCTTGCCTGTGTGTGAAGTGCTCCCTCCTGGGCACTGGCAGTGAGGAGAAGCTGTTCCCTTCCATAGCATCCTGGGATGGCTGAGGTTGGAAGGGACCTGGAGGTGAGGAGGAAGTTGTTGAGCAGGAGAGTGGTGAGAGCCTGGCAGGGGCTGCCCAGGGAGGGGGTTGAGGCCCCATGGCTGGAGGTGTTTGAGGCCAGGCTGGCTGAGGCTGTGTGCAGCCTGCTCTAGGGTAGGGTGTCCCTGGGCATGGCAGAGGGGTTGGCACTGCCTGCTCCTTGTGGTCACTTCCAACCCTGCCTGATTCTATGACCTCAAGGAGCAGCCAGTTCCACTCCCCTGGCACAGGCAGGGACACCTCCCACTAGAACAGGTTGCTCAGGGCCTCTCTCCTCTGAAATCAGGAGGATTCACAGCCCTGAGCCCCGTGGAGGCTTCAGGGAAGGTTGCAGCTTCCCTCCGGAGTCTCACAGCACATCTGTGCCACAGAAGGTGCAGAGACAGAGCTCAGGAGCTCCTCGAGAGGTGTGGCAGAGCAAAGCCAGGCTGTGCACCACCCTGACAGACAACCAAAGGCTGCTGACTCACCTCCATCCCTGCCGGCACTGGGCGAGCTCGGCTGCCACCCACTGCCAAGGCACAGCTCTGCCTGGTGGGCACCGAGCCTGGGAACGCAGCTGAGACAGCCCTGACACAGCAACCCAGGACCACTGAAGGGCTGATGTGGGAAGGGACAGCAAAGATCACCCAGTTCCAGCCCTCCCTGCCACGGGCAAGGACATCTCCTGCTAGCCCAGGCTGCTCAAAGCCTCACCCAGCCTGCTCTTAAACACTGCCAGGGGTGAGGCATCCACAGCCTGTGCCAGGCTCTCCTCACCTCACAGTGAAGAACTTCCTCTTAGGGTCCTAGAATGGGTTAGGTTGGAAGGGAGCTCAAAGCTCAGCCAGTTCCAACCCCCCTGTGCCATAGGCAGGGACACCTCTCACTAGAAGAGGTCACTCCAGGCCACATCCAGCCTGGTGCTGAACAATTCCAGAGAGGTTGTGGAGCACAGAGCTGGCTGTGAGAAGAGGAAGACTCTGAGAAGGCTTCTGCTCAGCCACAGTCTGTGCCCTGTCAAGGAGAAGACTCTGAGAAGCCTTCTCCATGTCTGCTGCTCTGCACTGACGTCAAACTCCTGTTGCCAGGCAGGCAGGGACCCAATCCCTGCCTGTGCCAAAGCAGAATCAACCAAGCAAGCAAAGGGAAAGAAAAGGACCTGCTGGAAACTGGAAACTCTCTGTAGCAGGCAAGAAAAAGCTTCCCTCTGTCACCCTGCTTTGTTGGTGGTGACTTTGTGCAGAGGAGCTGATTGCCAAGCTCACAGCTCACAGCAGCTCACAGGATGCTAAGGGTTGGAAGAGACCCAAGGAGATCATCCAGTCCAACCCCCCCTGCCAGAGCAGGAGCATCCTATCCAACACAGATCACAGAGGAACACATCCAGACAGGCCTGGAAAGGCTGCACAGGAGGGGACATGAGGTGCTCACAGACACTGGCACAGGTTGAAGGTGGTGAGACACTGGCACAGGTTGAGGGCAGTGAGACACTGGCACAGGTTGAGGGCAGTGAGACACTGGCACAGGTTGAAGGTGGTGAGACACTGGCACAGGTTGAAGGTGGTGAGACACTGGCACAGGTTGAGGGCAGTGAGACACTGGCACAGGTTGCCCAGGGAGAGAGTGGCAGGAGTGGGGGGGATGGAGCAGAGCTGGAGGTGGGGAGAGTGAGGCTGGAGGGGAGGAGGAAGTTGTTGAGCAGGAGAGTGGTGAGAGCCTGGCAGGGGCTGCCCAGGGAGGGGGTTGAGGCCCCATGGCTGGAGGTGTTTGAGGCCAGGCTGGCTGAGGCTGTGTGCAGCCTGCTCTAGGGTAGGGTGTCCCTGGGCATGGCAGGGGTTGGCACTGGCTGCTCCTTGTGCTCCCTTCCAGCCCTGCCTGGTTCTCTGGTGCTGTGAATGCACTCTCTGCTCTGGCACAGCAGCTGCTGGCAGCATGGTGGCACTTGTGCCTCATGTCCCTGCGCTGGAGGAGGACGTTTGGATGCAGAAGAAGGTGAAACCTCCTCCCTTGCTGCTGCTGTTTGCTGCAGCACTGTCTGAGGCAGGCAAGGACTGGGCAGGCACTGCAGGACCCTAACTCCAGCAGCACAAACTGCTCCTTCTGCAGGCATCTACGTGAGGCTGTTCCCTTTGCCTCCTCTCTTCCTGCTGCCAAGGAACCAGCCCCATGGATGCCAAATGGCTGTGCCAGGCGGTGGTCCAGGTCTGCCCACCCTGCTGGGTGCTCTCTGCTGCTTTTGGATTGGATGATCTTGGAGGTCTCTTCCAACCTGGTTGAGTCTCTGCTGCCAGAGGCTGAGCTGCTGCCTGCTGACTCAGCGCTTGGAGCTGTTCCTCGCTGATCTCTTAGTGGCATCTAGCGTTGGGCACCAGGAACGTTTGCTGCTTCGGGGCTGAAGTCACCTTGAGGGCTTCCCCTGAGATGGAGCATGTGGAGAGCCCTTTGCAGGGAGTCTCCACTCCCACATGAGGCCTCTGCAAAGAAACCATTTCTAATCCACTCCTTCTCCCTCCCCTCCACTTCCTCCCCCTCTGCTCTGCCCTGGGGAGACCTCCTCTTGAGAGCTGCCTTCAGTTTGGGGCTCCCCAGGTGAAGAGGGACAGGAACTGCTGGAGAGAGTCCAAGGGAGGGCTGTGAGGATGAGGAGGGGAGTGGAGCAGTGCCTGGGGAGGAGAGGCTGAGGGCCCTGGGGCTGCTTAGGCTGCAGAAGAGAAGACTGAGAAGGGATTGAATCAATGTCTGTAACTCTCTGAGGGCTGGGGGTCAGGAGGGGGGGACAGGCTCTGCTCACTGCTGCCTGGGACAGGAGCAGCAGCAGTGGATGGAAGCTGCAGCACAGGAGGTTGCAGCTCAGCACAAGGGCAACTTCTTGGCTGGAAGGGTCCCAGAGCCTGGCACAGGCTGCCCAGGGAGGTTGTGGAGTCTCCTTCTGTGGAGACTTTCCAACCCCCCCGGATGTGTCCCTGTGTGCCCTGCCCTGGTTGGCACTGCCCTGGCAGGGGGCTCGGACTGGCCGCTCTCTGGAGGTCCCTTCCAACCCCTCCCACGCTGTGCTTCGGCGCCTGGCAGTGCCAGGAGGTGGCACCATTGTCCCGCTGCAGCTGCTCCGCTCCGGCACAGCCCTGCCTTGGGTGCCCTGCTCCTCGGACGGGGGCTGGCCCAGCTCTGGGGGCTGGCATCGCTAGCGGTGGCCTTTGGCACCGCAGCAAACCCTCCGAGCTGCCCCTCCGCGTGGCTGCCCGCGAAGACTCCGTGCAGACCCCCTGAAACTTGCTGCGCCCCCTGAAGTCTTACGTACACCCCTTAAAACCTCACCTGCACCCCCTAAAACCTCACCTGCACCCCCTCAGACCTCACCTGCACCTCCTGAGACCTCACCTGCACCCCTCAGACTTCATCTACACCCCCTAAGACCTCACCTGCACCCCCTGAGACCTCACCTGCACCCCTCAGACTTCATCTACACCCCCTAAAACCTCACCTGCACCCCCTAAAACCTCACCTGCACCCCGAGACCTCATCTACACCCCTTAAAACCTCACCTGCACCCCCTGAGACCTCATCTACACCCCCTGAGATCTCACCTGCACCCCTCAGAATTCATCTACACCCCCTAAAACCTCACCAGCACCCCCTAAGACCTCACCTGCACCCCTTCAGACCTCATCTACACCCCCTGAGATCTCACCTGCACCCCCTAAAACCTCACCTGCACCCCTCAGACCTCATCTACACCCCCTGAGATCTCACCTGCACCCCCTAAAACCTCACCTGCGCCCCCTCAGACCTCACCTGCACCCCTAAAACCTCACCTGCACCCCTCAGACCTCATCTACACCCCCTAAAACCTCATCTAAACCTCCTGAAACTTCATCCACACTACCTAAAACCTCCCCTACACCCCACAAAACCTCCCCTACGCCCCTAAAACCTTATCAACACCCCCTGAAACCTCACCTACATTACCTAAAAACTCCCATACACCCCTAAAACCTCACCTACCCCCCAAAGCCCCCTCCCCTACACCCCCTCCAACCTCTCGCTCCCCACTGAATGCCTGCCCAGGGTCTTGCCCACCCCCGCAGGGGCTGAGTTGGTGAGTTCCGAGCAGCCCAAGCGCAGCTGATCACCATCAGCCCTGTCCGGGCTCCTCTTTAGGCTCATTCCAGCCCTTTTCCAGCAAAGCAGGAATCGCAGGGGGCTGGGAGCAGCCTTTTGCCTTCGGCCACCATCCGGCAGCAGCCAAGGGAAGAGGTTTTTTGGCTGGAGGTAGCTGGGCAAGCCTCCAGCTCCTCTTTTCTCATCGCCTTTTCTGGCCCTTTGGTATTTAACGGTGATTTAGGGAACAAACGGGCAGGGGAAAAGGCGAATTGTGAAAGCTGAGGGCGAGGGAATGGGAGCTTTGTGCGGCTCAGCAAAGGATGCTCTTGGCTGTGCCCAGCTCTGTCTCCCTGCTCTGCTGTTTCGGTGTCTTCTCTGTGTTGGCATCAGGCACAAACCTCCTCCCCCAAGCCCTGGGAGAAGCCCTGTGAGGAGAGGCTGAGGGAGCTGGGGGGGTGCAGCCTGCAGCAGAGGAGGCTCAGGGCAGAGCTGATTGCTGCCTGCAGCTGCCTGCAGGGAGGCTGTAGCCAGGTGGGGTTGGGCTCTGCTGCCAGGCAGGCAGGGCCAGCAGAAGGGGCCAGAGGCTGAAGCTGTGTCAGGGCAGGTTGAGGCTGGAGGTGAGGAGGAAGCTCCTGGCAGAGAGAGTGATTGGCACTGGAATGGGCTGCCCAGGGAGGTGGTGCAGTGCCCATCCCCATGGTGGAGGTCACAGGCTCAGAGGATGTCAGGGGTTGGAAGGGACCCAAAGAGCTCATCCAGTCCAAGCCCCTGCCACAGCAGGACCACACAACCCAGCTCAGGGCACACAGAACACATCCAGACAGGCCTGGGAAGGCTCCACACAAGGAGACTCCACAACCTCTCTGGGCAGCCTGTGCCAGGCTCTGGGACCCTTCCAGACAAGAAGTTGCCCTTGTGCTGAGCTGCAACCTCCTGTGCTGCAGCTTCCATCCACTGCTGCTGCTCCTGTCCCAGGCAGCAGTGAGCAGAGCCTGTCCCCCCCTCCTGACCCCCAGCCCTCAGAGAGTTCCAGACATTGATTCAATCCCCTCTCAGTCTTCTCTCCTGCAGACTAAGCAGCCCCAGGGCCCTCAGCCTCTCCTCCCCAGGCACTGCTCCACTCCCTTCCTCATCCTCACAGCCCTCCCTTGGACTCTGTCCAGCAGTTCCTGTCCCTCTTCACCCGGGGAGGGGGCTCAAGAGGAGGCTGCATGAGGCACTTAGTGCCATGGCTTAGTTAGAAGCATAGAACCAGGCAGGGTTGGAAGGGAGCACAAGGAGCAGCCAATCCCAACCCCCCTGCCATGGGCAGGGACATCTCTCATCACAGAACCAGGCAGGGTTGGAGCACCACAAGGCTCAGCCAGTCCCAACCCCCTGCCTTGCCCAGGGACTCCCTACCCTGGAGCAGGCTGCACACAGCCTCAGCCAGCCTGGGTCGCTCATGAGTTGCTCAGCTGATAGGTTGGACTCGATGATCTCAGAGGTCTTTTCCAACCTGGTCGGTTCTGTGACTCTGTGACTATGCTGGGATGTCTGCCCCCATCCCTCTCCCCCTCCCCCCCAGCCCTCCCTCTCCTCTCAGCTTCCAGAGCAGGGAGGATTTTCCGCCGGGCTCCTGTGCTGGCTGCTGGCCGAAGGCTCCACTCAGCCTTTCAAAAAGCTTTTCTTGTTCTGTGCCCAGGCTCCTGGAGAGCTCAGCTGAAGGACTCCTTTCACAGCCTTCCCTTTCCTAGACAGAAATTGTCTTTTTTTCCTTTCTCCAACACAGCTTCCCTTCTCCTGGCCCACAGCCCTGACGTCAGCCTGCCTTTTGTGATGCTCCAGGAGGCATTGGCTGCTCCTCTCCTTGCCTTTCCCAGGCTTTGAGATGATGGCTGGGGGGAGCTGAGGAAGGGTAAGGAAAAGAAGCTACCCCCCCCCCCCCCCCAGGAGCATCCAAAAGAGCCTTTTGGGTTGGCACTTTCAGTCAAGGAGGAGTCACAGCCCACAGGTGGTTGCCAGAGAGCCCTGAGGATCACAGCTCAGAGGATGGCAGGGGTTGGAAGGGACCCAAGGAGATCATCCAGTCCAAGCCCCCTGCCACAGCAGGACCACACAATCCAGCTCAGGGCACACAGAACACATCCAGACAGGCCTGCAAAGGCTCCACACAAGGAGACTCCACAACCTCTCTGGGCAGCCTGTGCCAGGCTCTGGGACCCTTCCAGACAAGAAGTTGCCCTTGTGCTGAGCTGCAACCTCCTGTGCTGCAGCTTCCATCCACTGCTGCTGCTCCTGTCCCAGGCAGCAGTGAGCAGAGCCTGTCCCCCCCTCCTGACCCCCAGCGAGTTCCAGACATTGATTCAATCCCCTCTCAGTCTTCTCTTCTGCAGCCTAAGCAGCCCCAGGGCCCTCAGCCTCTCCTCCCCAGGCACTGCTCCACTCCCCTCCTCATCCTCACAGCCCTCCCTTGGACTCTCTCCAGCAATTCCTGTCCCTCTTCACCTGGGGAGCCCCAAACTGCAGGCAGCTCTTAAGGTGAGGTCTCCCCAGGGCAGAGCAGAGGGGGAGGCATGTGGGGAAGGTTGTCCCTGAGTTTCTTGGTGCTGATGGCAGGAGCAGAAGGTTGTTTCCATGGAATCATGGAATTGCAGAATCGTTTGGGTTGGAAAAGACCTTCAAGGTCGTCACAGGCAAGCAGTAACCCAGCACTGCCCCAGGGCACCTCCAAGCCATGGTCCTCAGCACCACCTCTCCACAGGCATGGGGATGCCACCAGCACTGCCCTGCCCAGCCCTGGGCCAGGCTTTGAGAACCCTCAAGGGGCAGAAATTGTTCCTCATGGCCAAGCTGGACCTGCCCTGGGGCACCTTGAGGCCATTTCTTCTTGTCCTGTCCCTTGCTCCTTGGCAGCAGAGCTCAGCCCCCACCTGGCTGCAGCCTCCTCTCAGGCAGCTGTAAAGATCCAGAAGGTCTCC
The DNA here is from genome assembly GCF_015220805.1 of Pogoniulus pusillus. NCBI lineage: Eukaryota > Metazoa > Chordata > Aves > Piciformes > Lybiidae > Pogoniulus > Pogoniulus pusillus. The sequence goes on along the minus strand of NC_087305.1, from coordinate 4,423,838 downwards.
CCTCAGCCTCCTTCTGCCCAGCTCATAGAATCAGGCAGGGCTGGAAGGGATCACAAGGAGCAGGCAGTGCCAAGCCCTGCCATGCCCAGGGACACCCTACCCTAGAGCAGGCTGCACACAGCCTCAGCCAGCCTGGCCTCAAACCCCTCCAGCCATGGGGCCTCAACCTCCTCCCTGGGCAGCCCCTGCCAGGCTCTCACCACTCTCCTGCTCAACAACTTCCTCAGCTGCTCCTCCCCAGCTCTCTTCTCCAGACCCTCCCCCACCTTTCTTGCCCTTCTCTGGCCCTGCTCCAGCTCCTCAATGTCCTCCTTGGAATGAGAAGCCCAAAACTGACCTCAGCACTCAAGCTGTGACCTCCCCAGTGCCCAGCCCAGGAGGTCACTGCCCTGGTTCTGCTGCCCACACCATTTCTAATGCCTGCCCTGCAGGCTGCCTGACCTGGGAGGCTCTGGCAGGGAGCTTCTCATCATGGTTGGTGACACCAGAGGGACCACGGCTCAGTGCCCCAGGGGAGCTCAGCTCCTGTGTGCTCTTGAGGGGATGAGGCTCTCCAGGAGCCAGCAAGGAGGTGATGAGGAGGCTTGGCAGGGAGAGGAAGCTGCAGCAGACTCTGCAGAGGGCATTTTGCTGGTGGGTGGAGGGGGCAGCTCTTGTGAAAGGAGGCAGCTGGCAGGGATGGCATCACCAGAGGCCGAGCTGGGATGTCACAGCTCAGGAAACCATTGCAACACAGCTCCAAAATAGAAACCATCCTCAGAAACCCAAACTCCTTCTTCCTGCCAGAATTCCCCTTCCTTGCATCAGCCCAGGGCTGTTGTAAGGCCTGAAGGGGCAGAGACTGCAACCAGGGAAGCATTGGCATGGGTTGGGTTGGAAAGGACCTCAAAGTGCCAACCCCCTCCTGCCATGGATAAGGACACCTCTCACCAGCACAGGTTGCTTAAGGTTTGATCCAGCCTGGTCCTGAACATCTCCAGGGAGGTTGTGGAGCACAGAAGCACAGAATGTGATCTTTGATCACATTCTGTGCTTCTGTGCTCCACAACCTCCCTGGGCAAACCTGTGCCAGGGTCTCACCACCCTCAACCTGTGCCAGGGTCTCACCACCCTCAACCTGTGCCAGTCTCTCACCACCCTCAAGAATTCCTCCCTCCTCTCCACTCTCTTCCAACCCAAAGTCATCCCCTCTCATCCTATCCCTCCCAACCCTTGTCCACAAGCCCCTCTCCACCCATGCCCACTGATTCATGTCCCCCCCCAAGTGCCATGTCCACACATTTCTTGATCACCCCTCAGGGATGAGGACTCCAGAACCTCCCTGAGCAGCCTCTTCCAGTGCCTGACCACTCCTGCAGGAAAGAAATCTTCCCTCAGCTCCAACCCAAAGCTCTCCTGGTGCAACCTGAGGTCTTTTCCTCTCACCCTGTCCCCTAAGAGCCCAACACCCACCCAGTTCCAGCCTCCTTGAAGGGAGCTGTAGAGAGCCAAGAGGTCTCCCCCTCAGCCTCCTCTTCTCCAGACTCTCAGCTCTGCTTTCTCTGCTCCTTGCACTCAAAATTTTCCAGGCTTGGCAAGCTCCCAGCTCTGGAGTTTGTTTTGCAAGTGAACAAAACCAGCTCAGTGCTGCCGGGCGCAGGAGCTGCCGTGGGGCTCCTCAGGCTCCCCCTGATGCCATCTTTGCCCCTCCAGTTGGCTTCCAGCCCCCACCTCAGCACAGAGCCGTGGGCAGGGTGGGGTCTCCTCAGCCACGGTGCTCCTGTCCCCGCCCAGGGGCACAGTGTTTGCTCCTCTGTAAGGGCACTGAGCAGGCTGGCACCATGGATTCATGCCCCTGCTTCATCTGTGAGGGGGTCCCTGTGCTGTCACCAGCCCATCCTCGTCCTGACCCCAAATCACCTCTGGAGGGGACCCTCATGGTGACATCAGCACAGCCTCATTCCACCCCCAGCTCATCCATGGAAGGATCCTTGTGGGGTCACCAAGCTGTCCTCATCCTATGCCCACCTCATCTGCAGAAGGAACCCTCCTGGTGCCACCAACCTGTCCTCATCCTATGCCCATCTCATCTGTAGAAGAAACCCTCCTGGTGCCACCAACCTGTCCTCATCCTATGCCCACCTCACCTGTAGAAGGAACACTCCTGGTGCCACCAACCTGTCCCCACCTCATTTGTAATAGGGACCCTCCTGGAGCCACCAACCTGTCCTCATCCTATGCCCACCTCATTTGTGATGGGGACCTTCCTGGAGCCACCAACTTGTCCCCATCCTGTGCCCATCTCATTTGTAATGAGGACCTTCCTGGTGCCACCAACCTGTCCTCATCGTGTCCCCACCTCATCTGTAGAAGGAACCCTCCTGGTGTCACCAGCCTGTCCTCCTCTCTTTGCCACCTCATTCCTGCAGGGACTGCCTCCTTTCAGTGTCACCAGCCCATCTTCATCCTGTCCCCATCTCATTCGTGGAGGGGACCCAGAGCTCACCCTGGCAGTGTCCCCTCCTGCTCGAGGCTCCCAGGCAGGCAGCTCAGCCCCACCGCAGTCCCTCGGTCCCGATCACTGCCTGAGGACAGCGACAGGGGTGGAGGGGACACAACAAACCTCGCCCTAGACAGCTGCTGCCTGCTCCACCCTGCCAGCTGCTGGAGGCTCACTGCAATCCATTTTGAGCCCAGTTCAGCACTTTTTGGTGCCTTGTGGCCAAGTGAATCACCAAATTCTGGCTGGGGAGAGACTAGACCCTAAGGCCTGCTTGGAAGAGACCCTGAGGTCACTGAGTCCAACCATAACTCATCACCTCCCTGCACACAACTAACTCTCAGGCCATGTCCCTGAGCTCCTCATCCAAACATCTGAACCCCTCCGGGGTTGGTGACTCCACCACCTCCCTGGGCAGCCTCTTCCAGTGCCCCAATGACCCTTTGGGTGAAGAAATTGTTCCTCCTGAACCTTCCCCTCCCTGCTGCAAGCCTGAGTCAAGGCTGCAGGTCCAAAGGCAGCAGCTGTGCAGGGACCATTGGTTGGGCTGAGGGTGCAAAGCTGGAACCTTCCCCTCCTGGGCTTCACCTGGCTTGGGAAAGGCAGGTGTGAGACGCTGTAAGATCGCTGAGGATCTCCAAAGGGCTTGGGAACATCCGATCCCTGCAGGCTTTTTTTTCTCTCTCTTTGTCTCCTCTTCCCAGAGGAGTTCTGGCAGCCTGGACCTGTTCTACCTGTGTGTGACTTCCCTGGGCAGGTACAAATTCCTGCCGGGCTGAGTCACACACGCAGAGCTCCCCGAAGCTCCCAGGTCCTTGCCCTCCTCTCTCCAGCTTCCGAAGGTGACTCATTCCCGTGGGAGGTGCAGTTGCCTATCTGCAGCGGGCAGCCTCAGCCCTCTCTTTGCTTTCCCACGTTCCCCAGGAAAGCCAAGTTTTGGGGCTTGGGTTGGGTTGGTTCCCTCCCCATCCTCCCCCCCCCCCCCATCCTCCCTCCTCTCCTCTGCGCTGCTCCGCCGATGTTATCCCAAACTTCCCAACTGGTTCCCCGCGGATGCCCGGGAGGTCGCTGCGTGGGGGCCGCGGCGCTGACTCAGCCTTGCCCGGGGTGGCGTTGGCGAAGCTCTGCCAGGCAGGCACAATGCAAATGATGGATCCGCCGGCAGAGAGAGGGCAAATCCGGGCGGCCCTGGGCATGTGCCACGCATTGTGACCCGCTGCTGTGCCTTCTGCCACCCGGGGGATTGATGAGCCCCACGGACTGAGGGCTTCTGTTCGGCCAAGCAGGAGCCTTCCGCCGGGACTTGGCTCCTTTGTTTCGTTCCTCTCCCTCCGCTGGAGGCTGAGGTCCCTTCGCCCTGTCCTGCTGGCACGGAGAGGCTTCCTCAGCCTGGACACCTGGCGGTGGGCGTCCGGGATGTCCTACTTGGGGGGCAGGGTGTCCCACCTGGAGGGTCTCAGCTGCTTTGGAAGGGTATCCAGATCTTCCCAGCCCCTTCCCGGTGTGTCCTGCAGCCCCCTGGGGTCTGCTCCCCCCATGCCCTCCCACCTGGAGGGTCTCAGCTGCTTTGGAAGGGTATCCAGGTCTTCCCAGCCCCTTCCCGGTGTGTCCTGCAGCCCCCTGGGGTCTGCTTCCCCCATGCCCTCCCACCAGGTAGAGCCCATCTGCATTGGAAGGACATCCTGAGCCCCCCAAAACCCTCCCAGTGTGTCCTGCAGCCATCTGGGGTCTGCTTCCCCTAAATCCTCCCACCTGGAGGGTCTCAGCTGCTTTGGAAGGGTATCCAGATCTTCCCAGCCCCTTCCCATTGTGTCCTGCAGCCACCTGGGGTCTGCTTCCCCCATGCCCTCCCACCAGGTAGATCCCATCCGCACTGGAAGGACATCCTGAGCTTCCCAGCCCCTTCCCGCTGTGTCCTACAGACGTTTAGGGCTCTGCTCCCCCCAAACCCACCCCAACACCCTCCTGTCCTCCCCAGCTCCACAGATCCCCCCCTCCCCACACTGCTGTCATGGCAACGGGGTCCCACCGCAAAGCCCTGGGGGAAAAGCCCCCTGAGGATGAGGAGGAGAAGGGGAACTGGGGGGGGAAGGAAAGGGGGAAAGGAGGGGAGAGGGAGCAAGGAGGAGGGAAGGAAAGGGGGAAAGGAGGGGGAGGAAAGGGGAAGGAAGGGGGAGGAAAGGGGAAGGAAGGGGGAGGAAAGGGGAAGGAAGGGGGAGGAAAGGGGAAGGAAGGGGGAGGAAAGGGGAAGGAAGGGGGAGGAAAGGGGAAGGAAGGGGGAGGAAAGGGGAAGGAAGGGGGAGGAAAGGGGCAAGGGGGAGGAAGGAGGCAAAGGCAGAGGAAGGAGGCAAAGGGGAGGAAGGAGGCAAAGGCAGAGGAAGGAGGCAAAGGGGAGGAGGGAGCCAGGGGAAGAAAAGGGGAGGAAAGGGGCAAGGGGGAGGAAGGATGCAGAGGGAAGAGGGAGGAAAAGGAAAAAGGGGAAGAAAAGGGGAAGGGGGAGGAAGGGGGAAAGAGAAGCGGGGAAAGAGGAGACGGGGAGAGGGGAGAGGGAGAGGGAGAGAAGGAAAGGGGGAGGAGGGGAGAGGGGGAAGGAGGAGGAGAAGGACAAACAGGCTGCGGCGTGGGGCCGGCTGAGGGCAGGGCCAGACGTGCAGCCGCTCCAGTGCTCCCCAGCTGGCCGCCGCCGCAGCTCAATGGCCCTTGTGTGCGGCGGGAACGGAGGCGGCTGGGGCTGACCGCGGGCGCTTACGGCGAGACCACAGCGGCCGCAGCACCTGGCAAAGCGACCTGACCCCCACCGCGGCACCAGCTCCGGAGCTGCTGCTCCATCCTCTGCTGCCAGGGATTCCTGCTTGGGCTGAGCCTGATGCGCACCTGGGGAAGGAGAAATGCGCGGATTAAAACAAGAGAGTCAGTAGGGAAATGGATTGGGAATTGAATGGAGGTTAAAAAAGAATGGAAAGAGGATTTTAAACTAAAAAATTTAATTGATTTTTTAACAAGTTTAAAGCCAAGATTTAAATTTTTTAATTAGGATTTAATAATTTAAATTAAAATCAAAATTTTAAAATTAAAATCAAAATTTTAACATTAAAATCAAAATTTTAAAATTAAAATCAAAATTTTAACATTAAAATCAAAAATTTAACATTAAAATCAAAATTTTAACATTAAAATCAAAATTTTGCAGAATTTAATCTAAATTTTAAAAAAATCTCAATTTTTTAAATGAAATCTTAGTTTAAAAATTAAATCGAAATGTTAAAAAATAAATCTAAATTGTAAAAATAATAAATCTAAATTTTAAAAATTAAATCTAAATGTAAAAAAATCTGAATTGAAAAATTAAATCTAAATTTTAAAAATTAAATCTAAATTTTAAACAAATTAAATCTAAATTTTAAACAAATTAAATCTAATTTAAAAAAAAATTAAATCTATTTTTAAAAAATTAAATCTAAATGTAAAAAAAAAATCTTAACTTAAATATTAAATCTAATTTTTTAAAGTATTAAATCTAACTTTTAAAATTTAAATCTAAATGTAAAAAATTCAATCTGAATTGAAAAATTAAATCTAAATTTTTAAAAAATCAACATTTTTAAAAATTAAATCTAAATGTAAAAAAATCTGAATTTAAATATTCAATCTAAATTTTAAAAGTATTAAATCTAACTTTAAAAAATTAAATCTAAATGTAAAAAATTAAATCTGAATTTTAAAATTAAATCTAAATTTTAAAAACATCTAATTTTTAAAAATTTAATCTAAATGTAAAAAAATCTGAATTTAAAAATTCAATCTGATTTTTTAAAAAATTAACTCTAAATTTAAAAAAATTAAATCTAAATGTAAAAAAAAATCTAAATAAAAAATTTAATCTAAAATTTAAAATTTAAATCTAAACCCCCCAAAAATTAAATCCCTATTTTAAAGACTCAAATGAAAATTAAATATTGAAGGCAAAAAAAAAAAAGGGAATTAAAAATTAATGAATTAAAAATATAATTGACTGAAAATTAATTAAAATAAAGGGAATTGAAGGGGAAAAAAAGGGAAATAAAAATTAATAAATTAAAAATAGATTCGACTGAAAATGAATGAAAATAAAGGGAATTGAATGGGAAAAAATTAATTAAGTGACTTAAAAATGAATAGAGAAATGGAAAAAAAATGGAATTGACTGAAAATGAATGAAAATAAAGGGAATTGAATGGGGAAAAATAAGCGAAATAAAAATGAATAAATAAAAAACAGAATTGACTGAAAATGAATTAATATAAAGGGAATTGAATGCTCAAAAGAAGTGAAATAAAAATTACTAAGTAAAAAATTAGAATTGACTGAAAATGAATTAAAGTGAATTGAAGGCCAAAAAAAAAAAGTGAAGTAAAAATTAATAAATTAAAAATAGATTTGACTGAAAATGAATCAAAATAAAGGGAATTGAAGGGGAAAAAAGGTGAAATAAAAATGAATAAGTAAAAAATTAGGATTGACTGAAATTGAATTAAAATAAAGGGAATTGAAGGCAGAAAAAAAAAAGGTAAATAAAAATTAATAAATAAAAAAATAGATTTGACTGAAAATTAATTAAAATAAAGGGAATTGAAGGCCAAAAAAAAAAGTGAAATAAAAATTAATAAATTAAAAATAGAATTGACTGAAAATGAATTAAAATAAAGGGAATTGAAGGCAAAAAAAATAAGAGAAATAAAAATTAATAGAAAATTTAAAAATTAGAATTGACTAAAAGTGAATTAAAATAAAGTTAATTCAATGGAAAAAATAAGTGAAATAATAATAATAATAATAATAATAATAATAATAATAATAATAATAATATCAATAATAATAATATCAATAATAATAAAAATCTATAACAATAGCAATAATATCAATAATAATAATATCAATAAAAATTGATAAATGAAAAAATAGAATGGACTAAAAATGAATGAGAGTGAATTGAGGACTGGGGAAAAAATATTAAGATAAATAAAAATGACTAAATGAAAATAAATAGGATTGATTAAAAATTAAAGGGAATTGATGATTGAAAAATAATAATTAAGCTAAATAAAAATGAAATGAAAAAAAATTCGAATTGACTAAAAAGGAATTAAAATGAAGTGAATGGGGGAAAAATGGATTCAGGTAAATAAAAATCAAGAGATAAATGCTCCCCCCCCCCCCCCCAAAAAAAAAAAGTAATAAACTACTAAAAAGGAATTAAAAGTAATTAAAAAATATGTAGTTAATAAGGAATTAATATTGAGTTAATAATAAATTAATATTGAATTAATAAGAAATAATACATAATTAATAAATACATAAAGAATCAATACATAAATAATAAATACATAACCATTAATAAATACATAATAAACTATCCACAATAAATAGTTTTTATAATATATAATAAACAGTCGGCAAATAATAGATAAATAATTAATAATAATACAAATTACTAAATAATCAATAGCACATAATGAATAAACAATGATAAATTGATTAAATAATATGTAATCGTTAATCGATTAAAAAATAAACAAATAATCAATAGGAAATAGATCGTTTTAATAAGTAAATGATAAATAGCAAATTGAGCCTTTTAATAGGCTATAATTAAGGATGGATAAATACCCAATAAAAACTAATGAGTAAATAATAAATAGCAAATGGATCCTTTTAATAATATATAATTAAGGATGGATAAACGCTCAATAATAACTAATAGGCAAATAATAAGTAGCAAATTGATCCTTTTAATAAGCTATAATTAAGAATGGATAAACGCTCAATAATAACTAATAGGTAAGTAATAAATAGCAAATTGATCCTTTTAATAAGCTATAATTAAGAATGGATAAATGGCCAATAATAACTAATAAGTAAATAATAAACAGCAAATTGATCCTTTGAATAAGCTATAATTAAGAATGGATAAATGGCCAATAATAGCTAATAAGTAAACAATAAATAGCAAATTGAGCCTTTTAAAAAGCTATAATTAAGAATGGATAAATGGCCAATAATAACTAATAAGTAAATAATAATTAGCAAATCGACCCTTTTAATAATAAATAACTATTAATTAATAAATGCTCAATAATAAATAATAAATAGTTTAAATAAAAGAAAATAGTTAAGTGGGAAATAAATAAATAAATAAATGCCCAATAATAAATTGATCTTTTTAATAAGTTGTAATCAATAATGGACAAACACTCAATAATAAATATTAATCAACGATAAATAGTTTAATTTATATATAATAGCTAACCAATAAATAATCAATAGACAATAAATAGCAAATTGATCGTTTTAATAAGCTATAATTAATAATGGATAAATGCCCAATAATAAATAATAAGTAAATAAGAAATAATCATTAGCAAATTGATCATTTTAATACGTTATAATTAATAATGGATAAATGTCCAATAACAAATAAATAATCAATAATAAATAATCAATAGCAATTTGATAATTTAAATAAGATATAATTAATAATGGGCAAATGTCCAATAATAAATAAATAAATAAATAATCATTAGCAATTTGATAATTTAAATAAGCTATAATTAATAATGGATAAATGCCCAATAATAAATAATAAGTAAATAAGAAATAAGAAATAATCATTAGCAAATTGATCATTTAAATAAGATATAATTAATAATTGATAAATGCTCAATAATAAATACAGAACAAACAATAATGGTTAAAATAATATATCCTTGTTAATCGATAAATAATAAATCATTAATAACTCGCAAATGCTAATAAATAATTCGAATAATATATAATAAGTAATTGATAAACAATGAATAATAAATGGAGACGAAGTAATTGATAAATAATGAACAGCAAACGACGCATCCTCAATAAATAACTTCATTAATACCTAATAACCAATTGATTAATCAACTTGAACAGCAAACCCAAACCCCCTTTTAAAAGCATCGATTCGCCACAACGCATCAAACGAGCCCCAGATATGCCCCAGAGAGGCTCAAATTCAGCTCAAGGGGGGGGTGGGGGAGGGGAAAGGAAAGGAGGAAAAGAAATAAACAAACAAATAAATGAAGTTGGAAGTCATTAATCAATTAATTAATGCTCAAATTCGATGCTAACGAAAGTAATCAATCAACTGCTGAGCATCAATTCCAACCTGCTCCCCCCTCTCCCCCCTCCCCCAAAAAAAAACCACGAAAGAAAAATCAGCAAACAATGAAATTTATCCCTAATTGGGCTAATTAATGACTCATTAATTAAGTACCTCAACGGATTTACCTTCAACTCCCTCCCCAACCTGCAACCAGCAGCTCGCAGCCACTCCCTGCTTTAAGTGCCCAAGTTTTAACCTTTAGCTCTCAAATCTTTTATTTGTGGAGGTTTTTTTTTGGGGGGGGCCGCAAGGAAAAGCTTTGATATTGAAGAGTTAAAGACAAACACCTGGGAAAAGAAGAAACCCCCCCGAAAAAAGCGTTTATTTAGGAGAAAAAGAGAAAGAAAACAACAAAAACCGCTCTAAAGCGCCTGGAAATTAAAACCGACATTGGCGAGGCTGAAGGGGGGGGGGGAGGGGGGGGGGGGGGGGGAAGGGAATCCCAAAATCCCAGCTAATGAAAGAGCCTTTTTTTAGGGAGCTGGCGGCAAAAAAAAAACAACTCCAGAGATAAAGCCAAGGGAAAAAATCTCCTGTAAGGCCTCAGTTTAAAGAGGGGGGGGAAGGTTTGAGCGCCCCCCCCGGAAACATTTACAGTGCAGGGATTTGAGCATCCTTGGGCTTGGGTCACAGCCAGCCCAGGGCAGACTTTGGATTAGGTTTGGTGAATCCTCAACCCAAAGATAAAATAAAGGGGGGGGGGGGGGGGGGGGGAGGTTGGAATGATCCCCCCCCCAAGCTCTGAAACCATCCCATCAACCCCCCCCCCCCGAAATAATTTAGGGTGCAGTGATTTAAGCATCCTGCCGTTGGGACCCATCCAGCCCAGGGCAGAATGAGGACCTTTGGGTTGAGGATTCATCAAATCTACCTAAGACATCAAATGAGGGAGGAGGAGCGGGGGGGGGGGGGGGGGGTGGGGAACTCCCCTGGCTCCTCTCCCCCCCCCCCCCCCCCCCCCCCGAAATAATTTAGGGTGCAGCGATTTGAGCATCCTGGCGTTGGGACCCATCCAGCACAGGGCAGAATGAGGACTTTGGGTAGATTTGATGAATCCTCAACCCAAAGACATCAATTGTGGGGGTGGGGGGAGCAGGGGAGCGACTCCTTCGACTCCTTCCCCCCCCCCATTAATTTAGGGTGCAGTGATTTGAGCATCCTAGGGTCGGGACCCATCCAGCAGAATGGGGACCTCGGGTAGGAGATTTAATCAATCCTCAGACCATAAAGGAAATAAACGGGGAGGGGGTGAGGGTGGAGGGAGGGAAATGACCCCCCCCCCCTCCCCCCCGATCCCCTCCCGACCCCCTACTCCCACCCCCCCCCTGCGCAGGGCTGATTGATTTCTGCTCTCAACAGCAGCGAACCAGCGCAAAACCCCAGCCCGGTGACGACAGTTTGGGTTTTTTGGGGGGGGGAGAACTTCGGAGCAGAGCAGGGAGGGGTCCCGGGGGGGGGATTAAGGAGTGCAGGGGAAGGGTGGGGGGACGACGAGGGGGGGTTGGAAAGAGATGTTTTCCCTTTTCCTAGCTTTTCACGGGGCCAATCCAAAGCAAACAGCAGGCAGAGGCTGCCCGGCGGGCACAGGCACACAGCCCCCTTGTTAGACAGCGGCTGCGGGGCACGGAACCGGGCGGGGGGAGGGGGAGGGCAGGGGGGGGGGGGAGGGATTCTTGTTTCTGTCTTTCCTTTTTTTCTGTTTTATTCACTTTATTTCCTTTTTTTCCCCTTTTTCCCATCTTGTTTCCCCCCCCCCCTTTTTTTTTTCCCCCTCTCTGTTCGTCTTTATTTTTCCTTCATTTTCTTCTTGTTTATCCTTTTTCCCTCTTCATCTTTTTTGCTTTTCCCCTTTTCTTCTCTTTTTCCCCCTTTTCTTCTCTTTTTCCCCTTTTCTTCTCTTTTCCCCCTTTTCTTCTCTTTTTCCCCTTTTCCCTTTTCTTCTTTTTGCCTCCTTTTCCCCCCTTTTCCCCTTTTTTTTCTCTCTTCTCCCATTTTCTTCCCTTTTTCTTTTCTTCCTTTTTCCCTTTCCCCCTTCTTATCTTTTTCTCTCTTTTCCCTTTTTCCCTTATTCTTTTCCCCTCCTTTTTCCCTTCTTCTTTTTCCCCTTTTTCCTTTTCTTCTTTTCTTCCCCTTTTTTTCCTTTTCCTTTTCTTCTTTTTTCCCTTTTCCCCCTTTTTATCTTTTTCTCTTTTTTTCCTTTTCTTCTTTTTTTTTTCATTTTCCTTTTTTCCCTTTTCTTCTTTATTTCCCTTTCCCACTTTTCCCCTTTTCTTTTTTCCTTTTTTTCCCTTTCTTCTTTTTTCCCCTTTCTTCTTTTTTCCCCTTTTCCCCTTCTTATTTTTTCCTTTTTTCTTTTTCTTTTTTTCTTCCCTTTTTCCATTTTCCTTTTCTTCTTTTTTCCTTCCCCCCCCCTTTATCCTTTTCCCCTTTTATTCCTTTTTCCCCTTTTCTTCTTTTTCTCCATTTTTTCCTTTATCCCTTTTTTCCTTCTTTTTACCCTTTTTCCTTCTCTTCTTTTTTCCCTTTCCCTCTTTTTCTTCTCTTTCTCATTTTACCTTTTCTTTTTTCCCCTTTTTCCCTCTTTCTTCTTTTTCTCTTTCTTACTCTTCCAGGTTTTTTCCCTTTTCCATGTTTTCTTTTATTTCCCTTTTTTCCCTTTATTTTTTCTCCTTCTTTCTCTTTTCTTCTGTACTTTTTTCTCTTTTTTAATCCTTCCTCTTCCCTTATTCCCCCCCCCCCATTTTATCCTCATTTTTCCCTTTTTTCTTTTTTCCTTTTTTTCTTTTTCCTTTCTCTTTTTTCTGGTTTTTTTCCCTTCTTTTCTTTTCCTCCTTTTTTTTTCCTCACTGCCACATCAGAACATTTCATTGTTAAAAGGATCTTGGGACACAGATCTGTAGGGTTGGGAAAAGAGACCTTGGAGCTGGGGCTGGGCATAGCTGGGCCCCTGCCCAGTGCTCCCACAGCAGAGCCCAGCTGGCCAGGGGCACCCAGTGGGTGCTGGGGGTGATGGTGAATGCTGGGGCTGTTGGTGGGTGCTGGGGATGCAAGTGGCTGCCAAGGATACTGGTTGGTGCTGTGGCTGTCAGTGGGTGAAGGGGATGTCAATGGGTGCCAGGGATGCTGGTGGGTACTGGGAATGCCCACACACAGCTGACCCAAGGCCTGTTGGCAGAGAGTGAGGGAGGCTTGTGGGAGACCTCAACCAGATCTCTGACTGGATTTTCATTGGTCAGACACAACCTATTGGACCAGACCTTCCCCAATGATCCTTTCTAACCCAACTCAACCCAGCCCAACCCAAACTAACTCAACTCAACACAATCCAAACTAACTCAACTCAACCCAAACTAACTCAACATGAACCAAAACAACCCAAAGCAATCCAACTCAACTCAACCCAACTCAACCCAAACTAACTCAGCCCAACTCAACTCAACCCAAACCAACTCAACCCAACTCAACTCAGCCCAAACCAACTCAACCCACCCCAATCCAAACAGTCTCAACCCAACTCAGCCCAATCCAACCCAACTCAGCCCAATCCAATTCAACTCAACTCAACCCATCCCAATCCAAACCAACTCAACTCAAACCAACCCAACCCGTTCCGTGCTGCTCTCCTGAGTAACCTGTGCCAATGTCTCCTCACTCTCTGTGCTACACAACCTCCCTGGGCAACCTGTGCCAAGGTCTCACCACCCTCACTGCAAAGAACTTCTTCCTCACATCCAGTTTCAGTCTCCCCTCTGCCACTTCAAACCCATTCCTCCTCCTCCTCCTCCTCCTCCTGCCATTCCAAGCCCTTCTCAATAGTCCCTCTCCAGCCCTCCTGCAGCCCACTTCAGATCCTGTAAGGCCACTCCAAGGTCAGAAGAGCTTCTCCCAGTCACCTCCTAGTGTCACACAAGCCTAAATCCAGTGGGTTCTGCCCCCATTACACCAGCACACTGCATCTTCATACTGGGAGGGAAGAGCTTGCCTGTGACTTCCTGGTTGGCTTTCGAGGGACTTGGGATCATTCCCAAATTCCTTTGGCCTTACTGCTCCTGTTCCTCCCTGCCAGCTCCACCGGCCCCACCACCATTCCAGTTCTGGTGGCAGCTTCCCCCAGTGAATCACTGCAGGGGTGGGAGGAGGATTGCACTGCAGGAAGCTTCTCTTGACAACTAAATATCCTGGTTGCCATCCCAGGAAAGGGAGCTGGAAGCCAAGAACAGAGGGAGCAGCACAGCCTTGCCCTCACTGGGGTCGCCTTCCTTCACTTAGCTGGAAAGTGACTCACCAGAGGGTTTGGGGACCCTTTGTGGGGACAGCAGGAAGCCCTCCCTGCTCATGGGCACTGACATCCTGCACTGCAGCAGCTGCTGGAGCCTGACTTGCTTCTAAAGATCTTTCTCGTGGTGCACAAGCAGTGGTTGGGTCTGGTCTTTCCCAAGGGTTGGGTCCTCCTCGAGGTGCAGAAGCAGTAGTTGGGTTTGATTTTGAAGGTCTTTTACAAGGGTTGTGCCCTCCCTGTGTTGTGTCCACCTCACAGTGGACAAGCAGTGGCTGGATCTGGCCTTGAAGGTCTTTCCCAAGGGTTATGTCCACCTCATAGTGGACAAGCAGTGGCTGGATCTGGCCTTGAAGGTCTTTCCCAAGGGTTATGTCCACCTCACAGTGCACAAGCAGTGGCTGGATCTGGCCTTGAAGGTCTTTTCCAAGAGTTATGTTCATCTCACAGTGCCCAAGCAGTGGTTGGGTTTGATCTTGAAGGTCTTTCCCAAGGGTTGTGTCCACCTCATGGTGCCCAAGCAGTGGTTGGGTTTGATCATGAAGGTCTTCTCCAAGGGTTGTGCTCTCCTCGTGTGGTGTCTACCTCATGGTGCCCAAGCAGTGGTTGGACTTGATCTTGAAGGTCTTTCCCAAGGGTTGTGTCCACCTCATGGTGCCCAAGCAGTGGTTGGGTTTGATCCTGAAGGTCTTTCCCAAGGGTTGTGTTCATCTCATGGCGCCCAAGCAGTGGTTGGGTTTGATCCTGAAGGTCTTTCCCAACCTCAGCGATCCTGTGTGAAGGGCTGGGTTGGGGTCCCGGGGACAAGCCAGCAGGGTTAGGTTGGGATGCTCCAAGAGATGGAGGACCGAGGTTGAGCAGGCTCCGGAGCCAACTCTCGCTGCCGCTGGGGCTCCGGTGGGATCCGGGGCTGGCTGCTGTGCTGGCACCGCTGGGCCAGAGCAGGCGCTGGGATTTGGGGAGCAGCCATCCTCCTGCCGGCCCCTTCAAAGAGCTGCTTTCAAGTGCTAAGGGGAGATGCTATCAGCTGGGAACGCCGCGAAGGCTCCGACCGCAGGGCTGGGAGCAGCTCCCGCGGGGACGCCGGCGGAGCACCGGCAGGGTGAGGGGCGGGGGGGGGGCTACCAGCACTGGGGAGGGGATGGAGTCGTCCACCTGCACCCCCACGGCGCTGCCCCCTCCCATGCACCTCGTTTCAGAGGCCAAATCCCATCTCAGGAGGCTTCTAAGGCTGTCCCGGGAGGAAACCTCCAAGGGCTGCTGGAGCCGTGCTGGCATCGTGCTGGTCTCTGGTGCCCGTGGCTCGGTGGGCATGTGCCAGCCCCCAGCCCCCCCCGCTGCTCCCCAGCGCTGTGTGCCACTCACTCCCCCCCCAAAAGGAACCTGGGCTCAGCCCCCGTGGATTTGGGGATGAGAGAGGCTGGGCTCAGTGAGGTAGGAGTGGGCTGCGCTGGGGCGAGGAGAGGGTGAGGAAGGGGCGAGGAAGGGGTGAGGAAGGAGAAAGGGGTGAGTTAGGGGCGATGGAGGAGGAAGGGCAGAGGAAGGGGCGGTGAAGGAGGAAGGGGTGAGGAATGGGCCAGAAAAAAGGAGGGAGGAAGGAGGAAAGACTGAGGACGAAGTAAAGGGTGAGGAGGGGGGCAAGGACAGGGTATGGAAGAGATGAGGAAGAGGGAAGGAAGAAAGGTGAGGAAGGAGTAAAGGGTGAGGAACGGACGAGGAATAAGGGGTGAGGAAGGGCCACGGGCCAGGGCCAGCAGCCCTAGCGGGGAGGGGCTTTGCTGGATGCCCGCAGGTCCCGGCGAGCTCCTGGGGGGTGTCCGAGGTGAGAGCTTGAGAGCCCCTCCGAGCTGATTCCCCCCACCCCAGGGGGCTCTGGAAGTTGCACAGCCGCGGGGGTGGGGGGGGAGGAGGAAGAGGAGGTCTCAGGGGGTCCAGGGGATGCCCGGAGGTCCTCGGGAGAGGGTCCAAGAAGAGACCCTGAGACACCCTGGGCTGGTTGCCCACTCGGGTCAGCAGCGTGGGGAGGGGTCTGTGCCCATCCCTCGGGGGAGGAACAGCCACGGAGGGTCCGGGGGGGATCCGTGGAGGGTCCGGGGCGCGGGGGGGTCTGACGGGACACGGGGGATGCCTGGGGCGGGTGCCAAGGAGGCGCTCGGGCACGGCCCGCAGGATCCGCGCTGGCCCGGGTCGGGCACGGAGGGGTTCAGGGGCCCCCGGCGGGGGGGGGCGGCGGCAGGTCCGCGCTGGCTCCGCCCCGGGGCCGCAGTGGCTGGCGGCGAGTCCTCGCCCATTTCCGCCGGCGCGGAGCCGCCCCTCGCTCCGCCGCGCTGCTCCGCGCCCCGCCAGCGGCTCCGCCACCCACCGCCGGCCCCTCCGCGGCCCCCCGGACCCTCCGCCAGCATGCCGGGAGAGGCGGCGGCCGTGCTGGCCATCGGTAGGTGCTGGGGAGCGGGGGGACGGGACGGGACCCTCCAGCAGCCGCTGCCCCCCTACTTCCAGCTCCGGTGTCCCGGGACCAACTACTCCGACACCCCCCCCCAGCTCCGGTGCCGCGGTACTCACCGCTGCCGGTACTCCGAGCTCCGGTACCGCCTACCCCCGTGCCCCTGCCCCCCGAGCTCTGCTACGTCGGTACCTACGCGCCCCGTACCCACTCTCTCGGTACCCCGAGCTCCGGTTGCTCGGTATCCGCTACCTCCGTGCCCACGGAGCTCCGGCACCCGCTGTCCTGAGCTCTAGCCCCTCGGTACCCCTGGGCGTCCGGTACCCACGCTCCCGGTACCCCCAGCTTCGGTAGCCACTCCCCCGAGCTCCGGGATCCAGCGTCCCGGGACTCTGAGCTCCATGACCCCGGTACCTGCTGTCTTGGCACCTCGCTACCCCGAGCTCTGCTGTCCTGGCACCAACTATGCCAGCGCTCCGAGTTCCGGTGCCCGCTGCTCCAGTGCCCGCTGCTCCAGTGCCCCGGTGCCCCAGGCTCCGGTGCCTCGGTGCCCAGCACTCCAAGCTCTAGCACCCCGGTGCCCAGTACGCCACGCTCCACTACCCTGGCACCCTGACCTCTGGTGCTCAGCACCCCGAGCAGCTCTGGGGTCCTGCCACGTTCCCCACCCGAGGAGGGGGCTCGGGAAGAAGCTGGGGAGGGGGTGGGTGGAAACAGGATCTCCACTCCCCCAGCCAGCCCCAGCATCCCTGAAGAGGCTGGAATTTTGGGGGGGGGGGGGGGTGGTAGGGGGCGGGAGGGGGTTGTGCTGGTACGTCCTGGGCTGGGGTGGAGGTTGGAAAGGAGGTGGAGGTGGGGAGGGGGAGGTCGAGAATTGATCCCTTCTTGCCCCATAAATCCTCCCAAATGATTTTGGCTCCGTTCCGTGGCCCAAGTTTTTCCCCTCCGCGCCTGTGGGAATGCTGGTGAGGAAGGAAGGGAGAGGAAAGGCAGCCCAAGGGCTCCTTGGATGTAGGGAATGAGCCTTCCAGCTTCCTTCTGGGATTAATTAGCGAGAGGCTAATTAAAAAGACGAGACCTCAGCAGCACAGAGCAGAGGGGACCGGGCGAGGCTGGAGCTGGGCAGTGCAGGGCTGGGGAAGATCCCAGCACTCTTCCCAGCCTGGAGACTGGGTGGCTGTGGAGCTGGGAGAGCTGGCATGGGGGTGCTCCTCGCTGGCACCCCCAGAGTGGTGCTTTGGTGCTGGGAAGAGAGCTCTGCTCTGGCCGGGAGGGTCCCACGGAGGGGAGCCGAGGCTGAGCCGCGCTTGGCAGGGCCACGGAGGTGGGCGAGAAGCTCTGCGCGGTGCCCGGGGTCGGGGAAGCCTTGGCCAGCTGCGTTTGGCTCCTCTCCAGCCCTCTGGGCTCTGGCATGACCGCTCTGAAGTGCCTCCTCCTTCACCTCCGCCGCCAAGCGTGCCCTGGCTGGGCGGGCAGCCGCCGCGGCTCAGCTCCTCCCTGGCTGGGGGCACTCAGGTCCCCTCTGCTCCCTGCTCTGGCAGCTTTGGACCCCTCTGGTCCTGCTGCTCACCCATTCCAGGGGGTCAAGCTGCAGGTGTCCTCTCCCAAGCCCCCATCCAGGCGTGATGGGTGGGTGCTGCTGGCCTCCAGCCCCGGTAGGTGCCAGCTCCCTGGTGTGCCAGGTGCTGCTGGTGGGGTGTGGGGGGGTCAGAACAACCCTCAGTGAACCCCATCAAGTTGGAGCTTCCAACCAACATCCCAGGGGCAAGGGAAACCTCCTCCTGCCCGAGGCACTTGGACCTGTTGGCTGCCAGGGGCTGCTCTATGAATCCAAGGGGGAAATCTGAGCTGAGCAGATTAGGGAGAGGACCTGGGGCAGGGAATAAACCCAGGGATAACCCAGGAGCTCCTGAGGAATAGCACCGGGGGGGTGGGGAGCAGCTGAGCCCCTCGCTGGTGGCAGAGGAGGAGCTGTGACTAACGCTGGGTTGGGGACACTAAGGATGTCATCAGGTGGGCGTTGGTCCGTCGGCAGGGCTTGGTCTGTGTGTGGGGATGTCCATGAGGAAGCTGAGGGTCTCCTAGGTGGGAAGGTGAGTTCAGGAGGGACTTTTCTGGCTGGGGGTGGTGGCAAGAAGACCATCACAGGCGGTGGGGGGTGGGGGCAGGGTATGGATGGATGAGGTTGGGAGGTGGCAGCATGGCTGAGCAGTGGCTCCAAGTTTGATCTTTCTGGGTTGGGGAGATAGAAATCTGAGAACGGGGCTGGGCTGGGAAGGCCAAAACTCAGCTGCTGAGGGCTGGAGAGGTCCTGGTCTGGCTGCTCAAACCGAGGATGTGGCTGCTCTGTGTCCCTAAGGTGCCTGATGGTCCCCACGCTGGCTCTTAGGGAGGTCACCAGAGCCCTCCGCTGGTGTTGGAGATGTAAAACCGCTGCCTGAGGGGGGAGTGGGAGGTGAGGCAGGGATGAGGAGATGGCAGGGGCCAAGCTGGGCTCTGAACAAAATAGCTTCGAGGTGAGTGAAGGGAGGAAGAGCTGAGCAGGGTCCTGGCAGGAGCGTGGAGGAGCTGGAATGGCAGAGGAGATGTTACAGCCACCCCTGGCATGGGCACAGCCAGATCTCAGCCAACACTGTACCTGCTGGTGGAGAGACGTGGGGAAGAGGCCCCCCCAGAGCTGAGCAAGGTCCTGGTGGAGGGTGGCCAAGCTGGAGGAGATGACACAGCCACCCCCTGAGGCAGGGACGAGCCACAGCCCACCCAGCGCCTGGCATGTGGAGGTGGCAGTGTGGGCACCAGCAGGAGCAGGGCCAGAGAAGGAAGCATCTTCCAGCAGTGAGCCACTGGTGGGAAGAAGAACCCCGAGATGGGTGGGCAGAGGCCAAGGGGATGAGACTGAACAAGGCCAAGGGCAGGTTCTGCACTTGACCACAGCAACCCCAAGCAGCTCCAGGCTGGGGCCAGAGTGGCTGAGAGCAGGCAGGCAGAGAGGGCCCTGGGGGTGCTGGCAGAGAGGAGCTGCAGAGGAGGCAGCAGTGCCCAGGTGGGCAGCAGAGCCAATGGCATCCTGGGCTGGCTCAGGAGCAGTGTGGGCAGCAGGACAAGGGAGCTGCTTCTGCCCCTGTGCTCAGCACTGCTCAGGCCACCCCTGCAGTGCTGTGTCCAGTTCTGGGCTCCTCCATTGCAGAGAGATGTTGAGGTGCTGGAAGGTGCCCAGAGCAGGGCAGCAAGGCTGGGGAGGGGCCTGGAGCACAGCCCTGTGAGGAGAGGCTGAGGGAGCTGGGGGGGTGCAGCCTGCAGCAGAGGAGGCTCAGGGCAGAGCTGGCATCGCTGCTGGTGTGGTGGCAATGGTGGGAAGGGGCTGGCAGGGAGGCTGTAGCCAGGTGGGGTTGGGCTCTGCTGCCAGGCAGGCAGGGCCAGCAGAAGGGGCCAGAGGCTGAAGCTGTGTCAGGGCAGGTTGAGGCTGTCTGTGAGGAGGAAGCTCCTGGCAGAGAGAGTGATTGGCACTGGAATGGGCTGCCCAGGGAGGTGGTGGAGTGCCCATGGCTGGAGGTGTTGCAGCCAAGCCTGGCTGGGGCACTGAGTGCCATGGGCTGGTTGGTTGGGCAGGGCTGGGGGCTAGGCTGGGCTGGCTGAGCTTGGAGCTCTCTGCCAACCTGCCTGGTTCTATTCTACAAACCTCTGGTGCCATTCCCATGGGAGGACAACCCTCGGGGGTCTATGGCAGGGTGGAGAATGCTGTGGTGAGGATCAACAGGGAGCAGCCAAGTGGAGGGACCCTGCTGGCATCACCAGAGCCACCAGCTGGTGCTGGGGCTTTGCTGGCTGCAGAGCCCAAGGGCTGCTTGGGCTCCTTCTGCATGAGTTGGTTAAAGCCATGGAAGAAACTGGGTCAGAGCCAGCCAAGGGCTGCTGGGTCAATGCCAGCCAAAGGCTGCTGCCCTCAGCTGCCTCCACACCCTGCGACTGAGCTGCCCAGCAAAGCCTCTCAGCCTGGGGGGGGCACTGGGTCACAGAGGGGATGGCTTGGAAGGGCTCTTCTTCATTTGGGGGGTGGATTCAGGAGCCTGCCTGCACCTGCAGACCCCCATGCCTGGGCTTGCACTGAGTGTCTCTGCATACACCCAGCTGCCAGGGTGCCCAGAGGGCACGGTCGGGCACCGCTGGCAGGGCATGCGGCTGGTGGAGCTGTGCCATGCCTGAGCTTTGTGGCTCTGTGGAAATGGGCAGGATCTGGCCAGGTTGTGCCAACCTCGAGTCTTTCTTAGCCCTTTGGAAAACTGATCTTTGTGCCCAGTGCTTCTTGGAGAGCATGGAAATGGCTGGGTTGGTGGGGTGGGAAGGGGCTGGCATTGCTGCTGGTGTGGTGGCAATGGTGGGAAGGGGCTGGCATCACTGCTGGTGTGGTGGCAATGGTGGGAAGGGGCTGGCATCAGTGTGGGTGTGGTGGGAAGGGGCTGGCATTGCTGCTGGTGTGGTGGCAATGGTGGGAAGGGGCTGGCATTGCTGCTGGTGTGGTGGCAATGGTGGGAAGGGGCTGGCATCACTGCTGGTGTGGTGACAATGGTGGGAAGGGGCTGGCATTGCTGCTGGTGTGGTGGCAATGGTGGGAAGGGGCTGGCATCACTGCTGGTGTGGTGGCAATGGTGGGAAGGGGCTGGCATCGCTGCTGGTGTGGTGACAATGGTGGGAAGGGGCTGGCATCGCTGCTGGTGTGGTGGCAATGGTGGGAAGGGGCTGGCATTGCTGCTGGTGTGGTGGCAATGGTGGGAAGGGGCTGGCATCGCTGCCAGTGTGAAGGAAATAGGGAAAGGAGGCTGGCATCTGTTCAAGATGCCCTGTCAAACACCATGGCACTCTGAGATGTGGCCTAACCCCCCCTCTCCTCTCTGCCTCTCCCCAGGTGTGCTGCTCGCTGCGTGCCAGGCACTGGAGAACTCCACAGCCCCCCGGAGCGGTGAGTTGCCAACTGGGCAGTGCCAGCACCATCCCGGGAGGGGTCGTGGGGTGGCCACTCTGCCAACCTGCCCTGGAACCAGGAGTAAAGTTTGGGCATGGATCAACCATCCTCACACCAAGCGTGTGCTGGATCAGCTGGAGGGATGTTGGCATGTCCTGTCCTCCTGCCCAGGGGTGCCCAATCCTGCCCCCACAGCTGCTTATCCCTGAGGGAAAACTGGGAAATGGAGCCTGTGCCCCTTGGTTTTAGAGAGACCCAACATGGCAGGGGTGGGAAGGGAGCTCTGGAGAGCAGCCAGGCAGAGCCCCCCCTGCCCCAGCAGGGCACCCCCAGCAGCTTGCCCAGCAGCACAGTGCCCAGGGGGGGTTGGCAGCTCTGCACACAAGGAGACTCCACAACCTCTCTGGGCAGCCTGCTCCAGGCCTCAGCACCCTCACAACAAACAACTTCCTCCTCCTCTTCACATCCAACCTCCTGGGCTCCACTCTGTGCCCTCTGCCCCTTGGCCTGGCACTGGGCACCACTCAGCAGAGCCTGGCCCCAGCCTCTTGCCCCTCACAGCTCCTTCAGCTCTTGCTCAGCACTGCTCAGATGCCCTCTGGGGCTGCTCTCCTGCAGGCTCTCAGCCCCAGGGCTCAGCCTTTGCTGCTGCCAGAGCTGCTCCAGGCCCCTCAGCATCTGCCCAGCCTGCCCTGGACTCTCTGCAGCCCTTCCCTGTCCCTCTGCCCCTGGGCAGCACAGACCTGGCCCCAGCACTGCAGCTCTGGGCAGAGCAGAGGGCACCAGACCCTCCCTTGCCCTGCTGCCCACACTCTTCTCCATGCCCCCCAGGGCACCACTGGAGCCTTCTTGGCCACCAGGGCACATTGCTGGCTCCTGGGCACCTTCCTGCCCCCAGGTCTGCCAACTCCTTCTTCTTGCAGCTGCTCCCCAGCAGGTCCCTCCTCAGCTGTCTTGCTGCAGGAGGTTGTTGCTGCCCAGGGGCAGGATCCTGCCTGTGCCCTGCTTGAGCTCCAGGAGGTTCCTGCCCCCCAGCTCTCCAGCCTGGCCAGGGCTCACTGCATGGCAGCACAGCCTGACTGGGCACAGCCACCTCTCCTGGTTTGGTACCATCACAGGGTGGCTTGAAGGCAGGAGGGGGTCGACACTAAAGTGGCACTGGTGCCCTGGGCATGCTGGGCACTCTGGCTCTGTGACTGACCCCACGGGGAGGCTGCCGGTGCCTGACGCCAGCTCTCGGCGGCACCGAGCGGCTCAATCCCCTCATTCATGGGAGCAGCACAAAGGGCAGCCAAGAGCCTTTGGCTGGCATGGCACAGCTTGGCACAGCACAGCATGGCACTGAAGGTGGGGACGTGCCAACTGCTGGAAAAATCCTCTTATGGGGGCTGGAAAAGCAGCTCAGGGGCAGCAGTTGGGAAGCGTTAAAGGAAATGGCGCTACTGAGGCGGGCACCGGTGCCAGCTGGCTGATGCCAGCCCTTTTCCCGATGGATTCATGCTCTAAACAAGGCAGCTGGAGCAAAAGGGCTGCTGCCAGTGCCAGCTGGGGACGTGGGGACAGGCTGTGTGCGGGTGGCAGCAGCAGATGGGGCAGCTGCACAATGTGGCCAGCAGCTGGAGTGTGCTGAGGCTTAATGCAAGCCAGGACACCCCGGGAGGTGGTGCTGGATCCAGGGACGTGGTGCTGGATCCTGGGATGTGGTCTGGGATCCAGGGATGTGGCACTGGGTCTAGGACATGGTGCTGGAATTAGGGACACGATGCTGGATCCAGTGTTGGATGTGGTCTGGGATCCAGGGATGTGGCACTGGGTCTAGGACATGGTGCTGGAATTAGGGACACGATGCTGGATCCCAGGACACAGTGTTGGATGTGGTCTGGGATCCAGGGAATGTGGCACTGGGTCAAGGATGTGGTGCTGGATTTAGGGACACAATGCTGGATCCCAGGACATAATGTTGGATGTGGCACTGGATCCTGGGATGTGGTCTGGGATCCAGGGATGTGGCACTGGGTCTAGGACATGGTGCTGGAATTAGGGACACGATGCTGGATCCAGTGTTGGATGTGGTCTGGGATCCAGGGATGTGGCACTGGGTCTAGGACATGGTGCTGGAATTAGGGACACGATGCTGGATCCCAGGACACAACATTGGATGTGGCCTGGGATCCAGGGAATGTGGCACTGGGTCTAGGACGTGGTGCTGGAATTAGGGACACGATGCTGGATCCCAGGACATAATGTTGGATGTGGCACTGGATCCTGGGATGTGGTCTGGGATCCAGGGATGTGGCACTGGGTCTAGGACATGGTGCTGGAATTAGGAACACGATGCTGGATCCCAGGACACAATGTTGGATGTGGCAGTGGATCCTGGGATGTGGTCTGGGATCCAGGGATGTGGCACTGGGTCTAGGACATGGTGCTGGAATTAGGGACACGATGCTGGATCCCAGGACACAGTGTTGGACGTGATGCTGGTTCCAGGGACATGGTGCTGGATCCTGGGATGTGGTCTGGGATCCAGGAGTGTGGTGCTGGATCTAGGACATGGTGCTGGAATTAGGGACACGATGCTGGATCAGAGGACATGATGTTGGATGTGGCACTGGATCTTGGGATGTGGTGCTGGTAGGGGCCAAAGGGATGTGCAACCCTCTGCTGCCACCCTGGGGATGGAGCTCAGAGCCCAGGCTGGTGAGGGCCAGTGCCAAAGTTTGGGGTTTGGCTCCGTGGATTTAACCCCCCCAAAAAAGGTGATCTCGGGGGAGGGACACTGAGGCCAGAGGCAGGAATTTGAGCTCTCCTGGGTTAAAGCCATCCCTGGGGAAGGAATTTCCCTGGTGAGGGTCTGCAGTGAGGGGTGGATGTTGGCAGCAGCTCTCCTCAGCCCAGCCCCAGCTCCTGGATTCATGAAGGTGTTGGCAGCAGCTGCAGCACCTCCAACCGTGCCACAGGCAGCGCTGGGCACATGGCACAGATCCACTGCCTCCAACCTTCCTTTGCCTCACCTCTTGCCAGCTGCCCGAAGGGAGGCTGCAGTGGGGTGGGGTTGGGCTCTTCTCCCTAGCACCAGGTGATAGAAGAAGTGGCCTCAGGTTGCACCAGGGGGAGGGTTAGGTTGGACAAATATATGCAGGGTGAGTGCCAGGAGGCTGGAGCCAGGCTCTGCTGGGTGATGCCCAGTGCCAGGCCAAGGGGCAGAAGTAGAAGCTGAGCCATGGGAAGCTTCATTTAAAGGTGAGGAGGAATTTGTTCCCTGTGAGGGTGCCAGAGCCCTGGCACAGGCTGCCCAGGGGGCTGTGGAGTCTCCCTCTCGGGGGATATTCAACCCCTGCCTGGCTGTGTCCCTGTGTGACCTGCTCTGGGGTGAGCCTGCTCTGGGCTGCATGAGCTTTGGAGGTCTTATGTGTGTGCACACATGTGTGTGAGTGTGCACACGTGTGTGAGTGTGCATGTGTGTGCGAGCAAGCCTGCGTGCCAATGAGGCTGCATGAGTGTGTGTGCAAGTGTGACTGCCTGTGGGTGTGCACGTGAGTGTGTGCAAGGGTGTGTGTGTGCAAGAGTGCACATGTGAATGTGTGAGCAAGAGCACCTGTGTGTGTCATTGTGCAGGTGTTTGCACGAGCAAGTGTGCATGTCAGCGAGACTGCACATGTGCAAGAGTGTGTGTGCATGCGTGTGAGTGCGTGAGCAAGCGTACACATGTGTGCAAGCATGCATGCAAGCGAGCCTGCACGTGTGTGACAGCGTGAGAGTGTGAGCATGCAGGAGTGCGTGAGCAAGCGTGTGCATGCATGGACATGTGTGTGACTGTGTGTCTGTATGTGTGTGAGTGAGCAGTGTGCATGCAAGAGAGACTGCATGTGTGTGCAAGTGAGGAAGTGTGCGTGCAAGAGAGACTGCACGTGTGTGCAAGTGAGGAATTGTGCATGCAAGAGAGACTGCATGTGTGTGCAAGTGAGGAATTGTGCATGCAAGAGAGACTGCATGTGTGTGCAAGTGAGGAACTGTGCATGCAAGAGAGACTGCATGTGTGTGCAAGTGAGGAATTGTGCGTGCAAGAGAGACTGCATGTGTGTGCAAGTGAGGAATTGTGCGTGCAAGAGAGACTGCATGTGTGTGCAAGTGAGGAATTGTGCGTGCAAGAGAGACTGCATGTGTGTGCAAGTGAGGAACTGTGCATGCAAGAGAGACTGCATGTGTGTGCAAGTGAGGAACTGTGCATGCAAGAGAGACTGCATGTGTGTGCAAGTGAGGAACTGTGCATGCAAGAGAGACTGCATGTGTGTGACTGCACGTGTGTGTGAGTGAGCAAGTGTGCATGTAAGAGACTGCACATGTGTGACTGCATGTGTGTGAGTGAGCAAGTGTGCATGCAAGAGAGACTGCACATGTGTGACTGCATGTGTGTGCGAGTAAGCAAGTGTGCATGTGAGTTGTACTGTACATGTGTGACTGTGTGTGTGGGAGCATGCAAGCACGTGTGAGTGATCCTGCACATGTGTGACTGCATGTGTGCAAGCATGTATGCAAGTCATACTGCACATGTGTGACTGCATGAGTGTGTGTGTGTGCATGCGAGTGAGCCTGTGAGTGAGCCTGCCTGAGTGTGTGTGTGTGCATGCGAGTGAGCCTGCCTGAGTGTGTGTGTGTGCATGCGAGTGAGCCTGTGAGTGAGCCTGCGTGAGTGCGTGTGTGTGCATGCGAGTGAGCCTGCGTGAGTGCGTGTGTGTGCATGCGAGTGAGCCTGCGTGAGTGCGTGTGCGAGTGAGCCCGCGGACGCGTGTGAGTGCGTGTGAGCCATTCTGGCCACGGGCAACACCTCCTTCCCCGCAGGAGCAGGCAGGGACTGGCACAGGCTGCCCCGGCCAGGTGGTGGTGGTGGAGTGCCCACGCCCGGCGGTGTCCGAGGAGCCCGCGGGCTGCGGCAGCTGCGGACGGGGCTCTGGTGGCCTGGGTGGCTCGGGCTGGATGCTCTCGGGCCCGGCAGTTCCAGGGCTGCTGTGCTCTGGCACACCCGGAGGCGTTTGGCAGCCGTGGGTTTAATTACCCCCTGAGCCTGCCATAAATTCCCAGCAGCAGGAACTTGAGGTGGCTTTGAAACGGCTGCCGTCGGATGTGCCTCGGGCCCGGGATCGGCCCCAGGCAGGATATTTGCTTCCCGTCTCGCTGCTGCGGAGGATAATTCAAACCAGGGCAGGATAATGGGAAGCAGCTTCCCTGCCGCCGCTGCTCCCCAGCACGGCTCCACCAGCCCCACCAGCGCTTAACTCCCTCCTCCTCCTCCCTCCTACTTTTAGATTGGGTTGGAAGGGACCTTCAAGATCATCCCCTCCCAACTCCCCTGCCATGGGCAGGGACACCTTGCACCAGCCCCTTGAAGATCATCCAGTGCCAAACGCTGTGCCATGGGCAGGGACACCTTGCACCAGTCCCTTGAAGATCACCCAGTGCCAAACCCTGTGCCATGTGGGCAGGGACACCTTGCACCAGCCCCTTGAAGATCACCCAGTGCCAAACGCTGTGCCATGGGCAGGGACAGCTCAAACCAGCCCCTTGAAGATCACCCAGTGCCAAACCCTGTGCCATGGGCAGGGACAGCTCACACCAGCCCCTTGAAGATCACCCAGTGCCAAACACCCTGCCATGGGCAGGGACACCTTGCACCAGCCCAGGTGCCATCCAGCCTGGCGTCGAAGACTTCCAGGCTTGGTGCCACCTGGGTCTGGTGTCTCCTCACCCTCAGGGAGAAGAATTTCCCCCTAATGTCTCTAACAATGACAGTGGCATCATGGAATAGTTTAGATTGGAAGGGACCTTCAAGATCATCCAGTGCCAACCTCCCTGCCATAGGCAGGGACATCTCCTACCAGCCCAGGTTGCCCAATGCCACCTCTAGCCTGGCCTTGAGCACTTCCAGGCTTGGAGTCTCCACAGCCTCCCTGGTGGGAGCTGTTCCAGTGCCTCCCTACCCCCCCAGTGAAGAACTTCTCCCTAATGTCCCTTCCTGATGCCATAGAACCTTGGAATGGTTTAGGTTGGAAAGGACCTCACAGATCATCCAGTTCCAACCCTCCCCCTGCCATGGGCGGGGACACCTCCCCAAAATACAGCCCCTAACTGGCACTACCAACCCACCCACTGGTGCCACCTGGGTAGCTGCCAGCCTGGGAGCTGCCCCCAAAATCTCTTTTTTTGTCTCCTCCTCTTGTTTTGAGCAGCTCCAGGCCCACCCGTGGCAGCAGCAGTGAGGTCCCACTTCAACGACTGTCCTGACTCCCACAGCCAGTTCTGCTTCCACGGCACCTGCCGGTTCCTGGTGCAAGAGGACAAGCCAGCCTGCGTGTGAGTGCTGGCAGAGCCCCTGGCAGTGCCAGCCCGGGCAGGGCCTCCACAGCTGCCCCTGGGCAGCCCCCACAAGTGGAGTTCGACCTGGGCTTGCTGGCATCCGAGTGGGCTCCTTGGTCCGTGGGGTGATGCTGGTGCCCATCCCCACCCCTTCCCCGTGGGGTGGTGCTGATGCCCTTCCCTGTGGGGCAATGCCGATGCCCTTGCTCCTTGGGGTGGTGCTGATGCCCTTCCCCATGGGGTGATGCTGATGCCCTTCCCTGTGGGGCAATACTGATGCCCTTCCCCCTGGGGTGATGCTGATGCCCTTCCCTGTGGGGCAATGCCGATGCCCTTCCCTGTGGGGCAATGCCGATGCCCTTCCCTGTGGGGCAATGCCGATGCCCTTCCCCGTGGGGCGATGCTGATGCCCTTCCCCCTTGCTCCTTGGGGTGGTGCTGATGCCCTTCCCTGTGGGGCAATACTGATGCCCTTCCCCCTTGCTCCTTGGGGTGGTGCTGATGCCCTTCCCCCTGGGGTGATGCTGATGCCCTTCCCCATGGGGTGATGCCAATGCCCTTCCCCACCCCTTCCCTGTGGGACGATGCTGATGCCCTTCTCCACTCTTGGTTCTTGGGTGGTGCTGATGTCTTACCCATGTCCCATGGTGCCACACTGATGTTCTCCTCTGTCCCTGGTCCTCAGGGTAACACTGATGCCCTTCCCCACCCCTGGTCCTTGATGCTCATAGAATCACCAAGCCACGGAATGGTCTGGGGTTGGCAGGGACCTTTTTAAGCAGCTCTGGTCCAACTGGATGTGTCCCAGTGCAGCCAACAGGGACACCCCCAACTAGAGCAGGTCGCTCAGAGCCCCAGACAACCTGACCTGGCACGGTGCCAGGGACGGGGCAGCTGCCAACCTGTTAATGAGTCCTCATCTCCCGCCCTGGTGAGGATTCCTCCACCTCCACCACCACGCTGAGCTCTTCCCCACTGCCAGTCCTGGGGGGCGATGCCAATGGTCATTTCTGTCGTGTCCCCTCCCACTGCAGATGCCACTCAGGGTACGTGGGCACACGCTGTGAGCACGCTGACCTCCTGGCCGTGGTGGCTGCCAACCAGAAGAAGCAAACCATCACTGCCCTGGTGGTGGTGTCAGTGGTGGCCTCGGTGCTGCTCATCGGCGTTTGTGTCCTCATACAGTGAGTATGGGGAGAAGGGATGGGGGGTGCCAGGGCTTAATTTGGGGCTGAGGGGTGCCAGGGTTTAATTTGGGGCTAGGGAGTGCCAAGGCTTAATTTGGGGCTGGGGGGTGCCAGAGCTCAATTTGGGCCTGAAGGTGCCAAGACTCAGTTTGGGGCAGGGGAGTGCTGGAGCTCAGTTTGGAGCTGGGGGATGCCAAGGCTCAGTTTGGGGCAGGTGGGTGCCAAGGCTCTGTTTGGGGCTAGGCTGGGTGCCAGGGCTCCATGTGGGACAGGAGGGTGCCAGGGCTCCATCTGGGGCAGGAGGGTGCCAAGGCTTCATTTGAGGCTAGGAGGGTGCCGAGGCTCCATTTGGGGCTGGAGGTGCCAAGGCTCAGTTTGGAGGTGGGGGATACCAGGGCTCTGTGTGGGGCTGAGGGATGCCAAGGCTTGGTTTGGGGCTAGGTGGTGCCAGGACTTCGTTTGGGGCTAGATGCCACCCAGGGAGGTAGGGGGCACAAGCCCCTGACTGTCTGTGTGTCATCCTCCCCCCAACTCTCTTACAGCTGCTGCCGGCTGCGGAAGCGGTGCCAGTGGTGCAGGGCACCCATGGGGGCCCAGGAGAAACCAGGTGGGCTCCTCAAAGGTGGCACCTCCTGCTGCCACACTGAGACGGGTAAGGGGCCTGGGGGGCACCACGGTGGGACACTGACCACTGCCTCCCCCGGGGTGTAACCATGCTCCCCTCGTCCCCTTCCCCGCAGGGGTCTGACGGAGCCAGGGGGGTACCCACCACGGCCCCCCCAACCCAGGATGCCCACGCCAGGACCACCACAGCATCTTCCCCTCCGCTTTGGGGCTTTCCCTTGGGTTTGGCTTCCACCTTTTTGGGTTTCCTTTTTGCCCCTTTTTGGGTTTCCTCCTCCCCCCCAGCCCCCCCCCTCAGTCTCACCTTGCCAAGGAAGATGGCAGCGAGCACCCAGAGCTGGGCATCACCCACACGGCAGAGCCAACCCCTGGCATCTGGGGCAAACTGGGACAAACTGGGGAGTGCTCTTTGGGGTTGTGTTGTTCTTGCTTGGATTTGGTTCTCCTGGGGGTATTTTTTGGGGGGGGGGATTCCCCCTTATTCCCACCCCCCCCACACACACATCTTGCCAAGGAAGATGGCAGCGAGCACCCAGAGCCGGGCATCACCCCCGTGGCAGAGCCAACCCCTGGCATCTGGGACAAACTGGGGGTGCTCTTTGGGGTGGTTCTTGCTTGGATTTGGTTTTCCAGGGGGTATTTTGGGGGGGTGGGATTCCCCCTTATTCCCACCCCCCCACACACACCTTGCCAAGGAAGATGGCAGCGAGCACCCTGGCAAGCATTGCTGGGCATCGCCCGCACCACAGAGCCAAAGGCTGGCAACTGGGGCACAGGGGGGGTGGTTTGGGGGGGTTGTTTTTTTTATGTTGTTCTTTTGTGTTTGGTTTTTTTCCTGCTTTTTAGTCTTTTTTTGGGGGGAGGATTTTTTTGCTCTTCCCCCCATTTATTTCCCCCCCTCCCCCCAAAACCTTGCCAAGAGAGATGGCAGCAATCACCCAGAGCTGGGCAGTGCCCACACCACAGAGCCAAAGGCTGGCAGCTGGAGCAAGCTGGGGGCTGTGTTTGGGTTGGGTCCTTTTCCCTTTTGCTTTGAAGTTTGGTTTTTTTTGGGGTGTTGTTTTTTTTGGGGGGGGGGTCGTGGGGGGCAGGGAGGTTGGTTAGGGTTGAGTCTTTATCCCCTCTTCTTCCCTGCACCCCCTACCCAGGGGAGATGGCAGCGAGCAGCCTGGCAAGCGCTGCCCACACCACAGAGCAGGGCACACTGCGGGTGGGGTTTGAGTTGTCTTTGGGCTCTGAGGTTTGGTTTCCACTGCAATGAATTTGATTTTCTTTATTCTTTTCTTTTTTGTTGTCGTTTTTTTTTGTTGTTGTTTTGGTTTTAAATTTTTGTTTCTTTAATTTTATTTAATTTTCTAATTTAATTTTTTATTGAATTTTTAATTTACTTTTTTCTTTATTTTTTCTTATTTTTTTCCTTTCTTTAATTTTTTCCTTTCTTTATTTTCTTAATTTATTTTTTCTTTGTCTTTTTCCTTTCTTTGTCTTTTTCCTTTCTTTGTCTTTTTCCTTTCTTTGTCTTTTTCCTTTCTTTGTCTTTTTCCTTTCTTTGTCTTTTTCCTTTCTTTGTCTTTTTCCTTTCTTTGTCTTTTTCCTTTCTTTGTCTTTTTCCTTTCTTTGTCTTTTTCCTTTCTTTGTCTTTTTCTTCATTTAATTTCATTTCCTCTTTTTATTTCCTTAATTTCCTTTAATTTTATTGTTTCCTTTAATTTTCTTTCTGTTGATTTTTTTCTTTTTTCTTTTTTTGTTTTCTTTTTTTTTACTTTTGTTTCTTTTTTCATTTTCTTTTATTTGTTTTTCTTTTCTGTATTTTCTTTTCTTTTAATTTTTATTTTAATTTTATTGATTTTATTTCTGGTTTTATGTTTTCTTTTTTTATTTATTTTGTTCTTTTTAAAATTTTCTTTAATTTTTTAATTTTATTCTTTTTTAAATGTTCTTTATTTTTATTTTCTTTTCTATTTTGATTTTTATTTTCTTAACTTTTATTTTCATTTTTTAATTTTTTTTTATTTTCGTTAATTTTATTTTTTTTTCATTATTTTTCTTTATTTTTCTTTTTTTTGTTCTATTTTTTTTCTTTCTTAATTTTTTTTCTTTTCTATTTTTTATTTTCTTTAATTTTATTTTTAAATTATTTTTAAATTTTCTTAATTTTTATCATCTTTTTTTATTTTTATTTTGTTTCTTCTTTTTTTCAATTTCTTTTATTCTCTTCTTTATTTTCTCTTCTTTATTTTCTCTTCTTTATTTTCTCTTCTTTATTTTCTCTTCTTTATTTTCTCTTCTTTATTTTCTCTTCTTTATTTTCTCTTCTTTATTTTCTCTTCTTTATTTTCTCTTCTTTATTTTCTCTTCTTTATTTTCTCTTCTTTATTTTCTCTTCTTTATTTTCTCTTCTTTATTTTCTCTTCTTTATTTTCTCTTCTTTATTTTCTCTTCTTTATTTTCTCTTCTTTATTTTCTCTTCTTTATTTTCTCTTCTTTATTTTCTCTTCTTTATTTTCTCTTCTTTATTTTCTCTTCTTTATTTTCTCTTCTTTATTTTCTCTTCTTTATTTTCTCTTCTTTATTTTCTCTTCTTTATTTTAATTCCTTTTAATTTTGCAGTGCTTTGTTTTTTTCTGTGTTTTTTGGTTGGTTTTTGAGGGGGCTGGGGGGGTTTATTTTGACGAGGGGCTGGGGCTTGGCTTTTTGTTTGGTTGGCTTCATTATTTTCCTACCTTCTTACCCCCCCCAAAAGCCCCAATCAGCAGCAAGCCTCCAGCACCATCACCTGCAGAGCCAACCCCTGGCAGCTGATACAAACTGGGGGCTTGGGGCTGAGTTTTGCCCTCCTTTGGTTTTGCCTTTTCTGCTATTTTTGGGGGGAGCTTTTTTTCACCCCCCCACCTATTTTTGTTTTACACCACCAGACCCCCCCCCATACACACCCCTGGGGCTTTATTTTCCTCTCCAGACAGCTCAGGCTCACTTATGGATGCCTTTTTTTTTGGGGGGGGGAGATAAAAACACAAATCCAAACTCATTAATAAAGGAAAATGAACTCCTGAGGTTGGTGCTTAAACCCCCCCCCCCTTGCACCTTCCTCTTAGTACTTTTTTTTCCCCCTCATAACCCAAATCATTTTGGGATTTTTGTTGTTTTGGTTTTTTTTTTTGGGGGGGGGGGGAATTGTCTTTTTTTTTTGGGGGGAGGGGGGCAGATAATTGTCTTTTTTTTTTGGGGGGTGGGGGGGGAGGAATCATCTTGATGGTTTTGATGTTTTAAACTCCTGGTTCCTGTCGTCGTCTTCTGTATATGTTGCACTGAAAAGTTTAATATTTAATGTTTTAATTTATTTTGTGTGCTTTAAATTAATGGTTTTGATTTTTTTTTTTTCTATAATATTGTTGTTGTGATCAATCTTTTTCCGCCCTCCCCCAAACTCCTTCCCTTCCCCCTCCCCCATCCTCTCCCCCAATACCTGGATTAGAGATATTTAAATGATATAAAGGACACTTTTTTTTTTTCCAGAGAACTCGACTTTTGTGGGGGCATTTTTTAGGGGGGGGGGGGCATGGGAAATGGCTTGGGGGGGAGGTTTGGGGTCCTAGGGATGGTTGTGGAGGGGGAGCAGAATGGATCACCCCACCCCCAATGCAGGGCTTAGTGCTAGTGCAAACAGCACAGCACTGATTACCTCCCCCCCCCCCCCCCCCGGGATGGGCTCAGCCTCATTGCTGCCTCTGCTTGGATGCTGTGCCCAAGCCTAGGTGCAGTGTCCATGCCCAAGTGTGGTGCCCAGGTGCTGTGCCCATGTTCAGGTGTTGCCATGGGGTCTCTGGGTGGATTGTGCATGCCATGGCTGTGCTGGGCTGTGCCCCATCCTGTTCAGTGTCTTTACTGATGAGCCGGAGCAGGGGATGGAGTCCAGCAGCAGGCAGCTTGCAGATGGCACCAAGCTAGGAGCAGCTGTGGAGCTGTTGGAGGGCAGCAGAGCCCTGCAGAGGGACCTGGCCAGGCTGCATGGGTGGGCAGAGGCCAAGGGGATGAGACTGAACAAGGCCAAGGGCAGGTTCTGCACTTTGGCCACAACAACCCCAAGCAGCTGCAGGCTGGGGCCAGAGTGGCTGAGAGCAGGCAGGCAGAGAGGGCCCTGGGGGTGCTGGCAGAGAGGAGCTGCAGAGGAGGCAGCAGTGCCCAGGTGGGCAGCAGAGCCAATGGCATCCTGGGCTGGCTGAGGAGCAGTGTGGGCAGCAGGACAAGGGAGCTGCTTCTGCCCCTGTGCTCAGCACTGCTCAGGCCACCCCTGCAGTGCTGTGTCCAGTTCTGGGCTCCTCCACTGCAGAGAGATGCTGAGGTGCTGGAAGGTGCCCAGAGCAGGGCAGCAAGGCTGGGGAGGGGCCTGGAGCACAGCCCTGTGAGGAGAGGCTGAGGGAGCTGGGGGGGTGCAGCCTGCAGCAGAGGAGGCTCAGGGCAGAGCTGATTGCTGCCTGCAGCTGCCTGCAGGGAGGCTGTAGCCAGGTGGGGTTGGGCTCTGCTGCCAGGCAGGCAGGGCCAGCAGAAGGGGCCAGAGGCTGAAGCTGTGTCAGGGCAGGTTGAGGCTGGCTGTGAGGAGGAAGTTGTTGTCAGAGAGAGTGATTGGCACTGGAATGGGCTGCCCAGGGAGGTGGTGCAGTGCCCATGGCTGGAGGTGTTGCAGCCAAGCCTGGCTGGGCACTGAGTGCCATGGTCTGGTTGGCTGGGCAGGGCTGGGGGCTGGGTTGGGCTGGGTGAGCTTGGAGCTCTCTGCCACCCTGCCTGGTTCTACGATTCCATGTGTGTGCCCATGCCTGCACTGCCTAGGTGCCGTGCCCAGCATGCTGTGCATGTTCGGGTGTTGTCACAGGGTACCTGGGTGCATGTGTGTGCCATGCCTGGGTGCTGTGCCTATGCCTGGGTGCAGGGGCAGATGTGGGTTGTGTGCCCTGGGTGCTAGGATGCTGTGCCACGCCGGCTCCTGTGGCCGCGTACTGTGCCTAGCTGTGGGTGCCGTGCTGGGTGCGCAGCTGGGCGCGCTCCGCTCCTGCCCCCGTGCCCGCCGTTGAACTGCCGTGCGGCGTAGGGCTGAGCGCGGGCGCGCCGCGGCTGGGCAGGGCCGAGCCGACCACGTCCGCGTCCGCCTGAGCGGAGTCCAACCCCGCGGTGCAATCCCCGAGCGCGTCCGAGCAGCCCCGAGCGGAGCCGAGCGCGGCCGAGCAGCACCGAGCGGGGACGAGCAGCCCCGAGCGGAGCCGAGCGCGGCCGAGCTGCCCGGAGCGGAGCCGAGCAGCCCCGAGCGGAGCCGAGCGCGTCCGAGCAGCCCCGAGCATGCCCGAGCTGCCCCGAGCGGAGCTGAGGTGCCCGGAGCGAAGCTGAGCTGCCTTGAGCAGCCCCGAGCGGAGCCGAGCAGCCCCGAGCGGAGCCGAGCGCGGCCGAGCAGCCCCGAGCGGAGCGGAGCCGAGCGTGGCCGAGCAGCCCCGAGCGGGTCCCTCCGCCCCGTGCGGCCCTGCCCACCGCCGTGTCCGTCCCGCCGCGGGCGGAGCCGGGGCCGGCATGGCGGAGGCGGCGCAGGGTCGGGTGCAGGCGGCGGTGGAGAGCGCGGTGCAGGCCCTGGAGCGGGAGCGGATCCGGGGCATGCAGGTACCGGGGGGCCGAAGGCAGGGGACGGTGGGGAGGGGACATGAGGGGTCCGGGCCCTGCGAGGAAGCCGCTGCCTGACCCCGGCCCCTCCCTGTCCGTGTGCCCGGCGGGAGCCACGGAGCCGCCCCGGCTGGTCCCGGGCCCCTGAACCCTCCTGTGCCAGCCCTGAGCCCCCTCAAACCTCAGCGCCCTCCAAGTCGTCAGCCTTTGGCTTCCCCCCCCCGACCCCACCCGTGCCCTGTGCCCCCTGCACCCTCCCTGTGCCCCCTGCACCCTCCCTGTGCCCCCTGCACCCTCCCTGTGCCCTCCAGATGTGCCTTGTGCCCTTCCCCCCGCTCTGTCCTGTGCCCTTACACACCTCCTCTGCCCCCAGACATGTCCCGGGGTCCCTGCACGTACACTGTGCCCCCCCAGATGTCACCAGCATGTCCTGTGCCCTTACACACACCCTGTACCCCCTAAACACCTTCTTTGCCCCCCCCCAGCACATGCCCTGTGCCCCCCTAAATAAATTGTGCCCCTCCGATGTATCTCCTGTGCCCCCTACACATCCACTGTGCCCCTCGACGTTTGTCCTGTGCTCCCTAAATCTGTCCTCTGACCCCCCCCGGATACCCTGTCCCCCCCCCCTCATGATGCCGTCTGACCCCCACACATGCCTTATGCCCCCTAAATCTGCCCCCTGTGCCCCCCTCATGATGCCCTCTTACCCCTATACATGTTTTATGCCCCCTAAATCTGCCCTCTGACCCCCTCCCATACCATGTGCCCCCCCATGATGCCCTCTGACCCCCCATACATTCTTTATGCCCCCTAAATCTGCCCTCTGACCCCCTCCCATACCCTGTGGCCCCCTCATGATGCCCTCTGACCCCTATACATGCTATATGCCCCCTAAAGCTACCCTGTGCCCCCTTCATCACACCTGCTTTGTGCCCCCTAAATCTACCCCATGCCCCCTTCATCACACATGCTTTGTGCCCCCTGACTCTACCCCGTGCCCCCTTCATCACACCTGCTTTGTGCCCCCTAAATCTACCCCATGCCCCCTTCATCACACATGCTTTGTGCCCCCTAAATCTACCCCGTGCCCCCTTCATCACACCTGCTTTGTGCCCCCTAAATCTACCCCATGCCCCCTTCATCACACATGCTTTGTGCCCCCTAAATCTACCCCGTGCCCCCTTCATCACACCTGCTTTGTGGCCCCTAAATCTACCCTGTGCCCACCTCATCTACTCCGTGCCCCCCCGTGCCTGCACCCAGCTGTAGCCTCAGAGTGCAGCCCCCTCCTGCCAGGCTGCTCTCACCGAGCAGGGCATGTCCTCCCCACCTGTTGCCCCCCCTGACCAGCGCCTGGGTGTGCCCCCCAGGGTGCCATGTTCCGGTGCAGTGCGCGGTGCTGCGAGGACACCGCAGCCTCCATGCAGGAGGTGCAGCGCTGCATCGAGCGGTGCCATGCGCCCCTGGCACAGGCACAGGCCATCGTCACCGCCGAGCTGGAGCACTTCCAGGTGAGAGAGGGGATAAAGCACCTGGGGAGGGGGTGGGGAACCTGGGCAGGAGCCAGCGATGGGCACTGCCAGCCCAGAAGGCCAAGGGCAGCTTGGGCTGCAGGCAACGCAGTGTGGGCAGGGGTGGAGAGAGAGGATCCTGCCCCTCTGCCCTGCTCTGCTTCGTCTCTGAAGCTGTGCTGGTGGCCATCTGGAGCTGTGCTGGTAGCCATCTGAAGCTGTGCTGGTGGCCATCTGTGAAGCTGTGCTGGTGGCCATCTGTGAAGCTATGCTGGTAGCCATCTGAAGCTGTGCTGGTAGCCACCTGGAGCTATTCTGGTGGCCATCTGGAGCTGTGCTGGTGGCCATCTGAAGCTGTGCTGGTGGCCATCTGTGAAGCTATGCTGGTAGCCATCTGAAGCTGTGCTGGTGGCCATCCCTGAGGCTACTCTGGTGGCCACCTGGAGCTATGCTGGTGGCCATCTGGAGCTGTGCTGGTGGCCATCTGAAGCTGTGCTGGTGGCCATCTGTGAAGCTATGCTGGTAGCCATCGAGCTATTCTGGTGGCCATCTGGAGCTATTCTGGTGGCCATCTGAAGCTGTGCTGGTGGCCATCTGGAGCTGTGCTGGTGGCCATCTGAAGCTATTCTGGTGGCCATCTGAAGCTGTGCTGGTGGCCATCTGTGAAGCTATGCTGGTAGCCATCTGTGAAGCCAGGCTGACTCCGTCTGTCCCCTCCGCCCCCCGCAGGACCGCCTGAGCCGCTGCACGCTGCACTGCAACGACAAGGCTCGGGACGCGCTGGACGCGGGGGGCACCGAGGCTCGGGTACGCGGCCAGCTGGACGCCTGCCTGGCCGCCTGCGGCGATGACCACCTGCGCCTCATCCCTGCCATGGCCAAGAAGATGCAGGACAGCCTGGCCGCCCTGCAGCAGTGACGGTGGCACCCCGGCGCTGCCACCCTCGGCGCGCTCCTTCAAGGCGAGGTGCCAGGCTCCCGACCGCCTCGCTGGCTGCTGCGGGCTTGGGGTGGGGTGAGGTGCTGGGTGCCCCCTGCTTGGTGCCTGGTGCCAAGGGGTGAGCCTTTGTGCAAGGTGACCCTTAAAGATGTGTTGGGTGCCCCCCAGCTTGGTGCCTGGTGCCAAGGGGTGAGCCTTTGTGCAAGGTGACCCTTAAAGATGTGTTGGGTGCCCCCCAGCTTGGTGCCTGGTGCCAAGGGGTGAGCCTTTGTGCAAGGTGACCCTTAAAGATGTTTGGGTGCTCCCTGGGTGCCTGGTGCCAAGGGGTGAGCCCTTGCACAAGGTGACCCTTACAGATGTGTTGGGTGATGCTTTTGAGGGCTGGGGGGTGAGATGTGGGTGCAGGGTGCCGGTGGGAGATCTGCTGTAGGGGCTCAAGGTACTGGGAGGTGCTGGTACCTGTGGAGTGACCTGGGATGTGCTGTGGGCTTGGGGGATGCTGTTGGGTGCATGCATGGCTTGGGGAGACCCTTGCACGTGGGGTGACCTCTGCGTGGGTGCCTGGCACGGTGGTGACCCCTGCACTCCTGCAGCGTACTGCTGGGGGACCCCACGCACCCCTGCCCAGCAGCGGGGAGCCGCTTCACCGGCGCAGTGCACGGGGAGACCCCGTTACTGTGTATGGGAGCGACCCTTGCGTGGGTGCCGGCGTGGGGGTGACCCCTGCACGTCTGGAGTGACATTCCCACGCCGGCACGGCACTGGCTGGCTCCTGCGCACCGGCACTGCCGAGGCGACCTGGCACCGGCACTGCCGAGGGGACCTCGCACCGGCACTGCCGAGGCGACCTGGCACCGGCACTGCCGAGGGGACCTGGCACCGGCACTGCCGAGGCGACCTGGCACCGGCACTGCCGGTGCCTGCGTGGGGCCGGGGCCGCCGTACTGCCGCGTGTAGCAGCGCCTCCACTGGCGCTCCTTCGCTTTTACCTTGGCGCCTTTGCGCCGCCGCTCGGGGCAATACGGTAGCGGCGCCCCGGGCGCTGATTGGTTATGGCGTATGGGGGAGGCGGGAGGCAGAGGGCGGCTGCTATTGGCTGGCTGGGCGGGGGCGGGCTACGCCCGCTGGCGCGGTGACGTCAGGGCGCGGCGCGGTGACGTCAGAGCGCGGCGCGGAGCGGCAGCGAGGGGCGCGCAGGAGCCGCCATGAGCAAAGCGCATCCGCCCGAGCTGAAGAAGTGGGTCCGGGCCTGGGGAGGGGGTTCAGAGCGGGGCTGCGGCGGCCGAGGGGTGCAGGGCGGGAGGTAGCCGACGTGCTCCGGGGGTCTGCCGGTGTCGCGGGGCGTGCTGGTGCCCCGCGGGCCCGCCGGTGTCATGGCGGCTGGGGGGGGGGTGGTGTGAGGGGAGGCCTCTTCGCCGCCCCCCGCCGCTGCTGAGCTGCTGCCGCCCTCTCGTTTCAGGTTCATGGATAAGAAGCTGTCATGTGAGTGCCGCCCGCCTGGAGCTGAAGCCGCCCCGGGGTTGGGCTGCGCTGGGTAACGGGGAGAGCCCAGAGCCCTGCTGCCCCTCCTCACGCTGTGCTGCGGTGGGAGGGAGGCAGAGTGCCACGGGCTGGTTTCAGGCTTTAAAATCCGTTAATTTGTGTTAATTTGAAGTTGGGATTTATAACCACTTGGAGCAGGGGTTTCTTTCTGCATCTTACGTGATGCTCTGAGGGGTTCGCTTTGTGGACGTAGTGCGGGCAGCAGGGACAGGGCAGAGATTGTGCCCCCTGGCCTGGGCACTGGGAAGGCCACACTGGGCCCAGTTTTGGGCTCTGCACTCCGAGAAGGACATTGAAGGGCTGCAGCAGGTCCAGAGAAGGGCAACACAGCTGATGAAGGGTCTGCAGAACAGAGCTGGGGAGGAGCAGATTGAGAGTTGGCAAGACCTGGTTCAGGCTGCCCAGGGCAGTGATGGAGGCCCCTGGAGAGGGTTTGAAAGCTGTGAAGATACAGTGCTGAGGGGCACAGCTTGGTGGTGCCCTGGGGGCCTCGGCTCGGTGGTGCCCTGGGGGCCTCGGCTCGGTGGTGCTCTGGCAGTGCTAAGTGCTGCACTCAATGATCTTAAAGGTCTCTTAATGTTGCACTCAATGATCTTAAAGGTCTCTTCCAACCAAAATGACGTTAGGATTCTAAAGGCTTGCTGGTCCCACAAGAGCTCCCCTCTCCGTTGCCCCTAGCTCAGTTTGAGAGCTGCATTTCTGATGAGAAAAGACCCAGCAGTGGCTTTCAGCAGCCTCCTTTCTTCATACCTGCTCCAATGTCTTGCAGTGAAGCTCAATGGTGGTCGCCACGTCCAGGGGATCCTGCGTGGCTTTGATCCCTTCATGAACCTCGTGATTGATGAGTGCGTGGAGATGGCACCTGGGGGACAGCAGAACAACATTGGCATGGTGGTGAGTGCAAGCTGTGAAGTGGGCTGGCTTGGCAGAGAATTGGAGCAGAGGCTGCTGGGGGTTGGAAGGGACCTTCAAAAGTCATCTTGTCCAAATCCCCTCCCCACCACCACTACCCCCTTGCAGTCAGCAGGGATGTCTGAATGGTTGGAGTCATGGAATGCACTGGGTTGGAAAGGACCCTCTGAGGTCATAGAATGGTTTAGGATGGAAAGGAGGTCAAAGCTCAGCCAGTTCCAACCCTCCCTGCCATAGGGTGTCCCATAGGCAGGGACACCTCCAACTAGAACAGGTTGCTTAAGGCCTCATTCAGCCTGGTCCTGAACACCTTCAGGGAGGTTGTGGAGCACAGAAGCACCCAATGTGATCTTTGATCACATTGGGTGCTTCTGTGCTCCACAACCTCCCTGGGAAACCTGTGTCAGTCTCTCACCACCCTCAACCTGTGCCAGTCTCTCACCACCCACACTGCAAACCCTTTCCTAACACCCAGTTTCAGTCTCCCCTCTGCCACTTCAAACCCATTCCTCCTCCTTCTGTCATTCCAAGCCCTTGTCAGTAGTCCTTCCCCAGTCCTCCCCTTCAGATCCTGCAAGGCCACTCTAAGGTCTCCTTGAAGCCTTCTCTCCAGGCTGCACAGCAGGGACATCTGAATGGTTGGACTTGATGGTCATGGAATGCACTGGGTTAGAAAGGACTCTCCAAGGTCATCTTGTCCAACCCCCTGCGAGCAGCAGAGACACCTCCCAACTAGAGCAGGTTGCTCAGGGCCACATCAAACCTGACTTTGTCTCCAGGCATGGTGCCTCCACCACCTCTCTGGGCAACCTGCTCCAACAGTCCACCACCCTCAGAGAAAAGAACTTGCTCCTGATGTCCCTCTGGTCCAGTTTCAAACCATTGTCCCTCCTCCTGTCCCCACAGGCCCTTCTGAGCAGCCCTTCCTCAGCTTAAAACTCTTCTTGAAGGCTTTTTCCAACCAACCCCAATTTTTTATCCTCTTCAACTAGAGCAGGTTGCTCAGAACCCCAAAACAACCTAACCTGGAGTGGTTCCAGGGATGCAGCATCCACAATTTCTCTCTCCAAGCCTTTGAGGAACCTGTGGATATGTTTATTCTCACCACACAAAACATTTCACATCTCACCACCACCTCTCAACTCTCCCTTTTTTTAGGTGATAAGAGGAAACAGCATCATTATGTTGGAAGCATTGGAACGAGTATAGCAGGGGAGAATCCCACCTCATTCCCAGGCATCCTGACTCCAAGCTCTTCCCTTTCCTCTTCCCACTCTGCCACAAAGCTTCCCCAGGGCTTAAACTTATTTTGGGTTTGGTTTTGTTAAATAAATTTTCTACTGGTTGATGTAACTTGGGTCAGTCCTGCTGGGTGCTTGGCAGCAGCTGAGCCACGGGATCCAGCGTGGAGAAGGGGGATGCACTGAAGAGATTCCTTGAGGAAGGGCTGGAGATTTTTGCTTGAGGAAAGGTCAAGAAGAGCTTGAAGTTGGACCACAGGAACTTGTTTGGGGAAGGCTGCTTGGGGAACATTCCTTGGGGAAGGCTTTGGGGGAGATTCCCTGGGGAAGGTTCCTTGGGGGGAGATTTCCTGGGGGGAGATTTCCTAGGGAAGGCTTTGGGGGAGATTCCCTGGGGAAGGAGGCTTGAGGGGAGACTCCCTGGAGAAGGTTCCTTGGGGGGAAATTTCCTGAGGAAGACTTGGTGGGAGATTTCCTGGGGAAGGAGGCTTGGGGGGAGATTCCCTGGGGAAGGTTCCTTGGGAGATTTCTCTGGGGGAGATTCTCTGGGGAAGGTTCCTTGGGGGGAGATTCCCTGAGGAAGGTTCCTTGGGGCAGTTTCCCTGAGGAAGGGTTGAACACTCGGGAAAGCTTCTGCACTGCTCTTTGAGCTGCAGGCCAGCCTGAGCGAGCTGAGCATCTCCTCTGAGGGACTCAGCCTGGAGGTCTCCCTTCAGCACCTCCAGCGGTGGCTCAGGAGCTGCAGCGGTGGATCCCTCCCTCCGAAGGTTGTGTGCTGGAGGCTGGAGCCGAGCTCAGAGCTCTGTCTTCAGCTTCTCATGCAGCCCCTCCTGGTCGATGCGGTGGCCGTTGCCGTGCCAGCGGTGGTAGCCCAGCAGGGCAGCGTTCTTGGCCGCGATGCTGCTCATCTCCATGGCGCTGGCAGCTCGCTCGATGCCGCTCACGTAGTAGATGTGGTCGTGCAGGAGGATGGGAGGACATTTCTCTGGGGGCCTGTACTCAGGGTAAGCCAACCACTGCTTCACCTTGAGGGAGTCATAGGAGGAGAAGAGCAGGTTGAGCTGCTCCTTGGTCAGCACCTCCTTGGAGAACACCTTCCAGACAGCCAACTGCGAGGGCAGCTCTGCCTCCCTGCTGGCAGCTCCCACAGGGGACACCTTCCCCACGCTGTTGAAGAAGAGGTTGGGATTGTCCATGGTCAAGATGACCCCAAAAGGAAAGGTTGCTGGCTCTGGGTAACCAAAGAAGGAGGTGTTGAGGCGGCCGTGCACCAGCGTGGTGATGGTCTGGTGGTACAGGTTGGGCAGCTGGCGGATGGGAGGCTCAAAGTTCTTGAAGCTGATGTTGGCCAAGTCGGGGCCCAGCGGAGCAGCGATGAAGACCATGTCGTAGGTGTCCCCTGTCACCTCTGAGCCTGTGTTGTAAGTGACCTGGTAGAGCTTCACCGGGTCCCCTGGGGAGCACAGCTTGGTTATGCCACTGCAGTGCTGGGGGGGATCCCACCTGTCCCTCTGACTCTCCCCTCTGGGCTCTCAGCACCTTGCTGCCAGCTGGAGTAGTGTTAGAACTAGGCCCAGCTTGGCTGTGAGCTGGGGTGGGGAGCAGAGCTCACTTCTCCTCTTGGAACCCCATGGAAGGATATGGGGGGGACATATTTGAGGGGAAGGATATGGGGAAGTATTTGAGGGTAAGGATTTGGGGGGACATATTTGGAGGTGTGGATATGGGGAAGTATTTGAGGGTAGGATTTGGGGGGACATATTTGGAGGTGTGGATATGGGGGGTATTGAGGGCATGGATGTTGAGGGGCATATTTGGGGGTATGGATATGGGGGGACATATTTGGGGGCAAAGGATATGAGGGATAATGAGGTTAGGGGTATGGGGGTAAAAACATGAGTGGGTTTATGGAGGTAAGGATGTGGAAGTAAGGACAGGAAGACCATGGAAGACCCAAGGCTTTGCTTCAGGCTGCCCCTCCCCACCAAAGCAACCTCAACTCACCTGTGGGCCCAGGCCTGACTTTGGGCTCTATGGACAACACAGTCCCATGGATAACTTCAGCCTTGGAGGCAGACAGCAGACCACTGCAGACCAGTTTGTTTCCCCCTTTCACTGACCAAAGGCCTGAGTCCACCCCTGCCAGCGAAACAGCACCTACAAGGAAGCAGTGTGGTTGTGTGGCTGAGCACTTGAAACACAGAGGGGCAGAACAGGGGCAGAATCCTAACCCTTTGGGGCACAGAGCTTGCTGCAGGCCAAGGACTTGTGGCAGGGAGGCAGTAACACAGCACAGGAGGTTGTGCTGCACGGGAGCAGGAGTCCCAACAGCCACGAGGAGCAGCAGGTCCTCAGGATGGCCACGCTGGGAGCTCAGGGCTATGGAGGGTCCTTTCCAACCCAGTGTATTCCATGATCATCGAGTCCAACCGTTCAGATGTTCCTGCTGCCTGCAGGGGGCTTGGACAAATTGATGGATGGCTGAGAGCAGCCCTGAGGAACAGGACCTGAGGGTCTGGGGTGATGCAAAGCTCAACAGGAGCCTGCAGTGTGAGTGCAGCCCAGACATAACCCTGTGCTGGGCTGCAGGAGGAGCAGTGTGGGCACAGGGCAAGGGAGGGGATTCTGCCCCTTGGCTCTGCTCTCCTCAGACCCCACCTGCAGTCCCGGGTGCAGCTCTGCAGCCCCCAGCACAAGCAGGACATAGAAGTGTTGGAGCCAGCCCAGAGGAAGCCACCAAGATGCTGAGAGGGCTGCAGCAGCTCTGCTCTGAGCACAGGCTGAGAGAGTTGAGGCTGTGCAGCCTGGAGAGGAGAAGGCTTCCAGGACAGCTTGGAGTGGTCTTGCAGGATCTGAAGGGGGCTGCAGGAAGTTGCCCAGGGGGAGTTTATGGAGCACAGAAGCACAGAATGTGATCAGAGATCACTCACCCACGAAACCATTGATGTTGACACCCTGCCCATAGTTG
The DNA here is from genome assembly GCF_015220805.1 of Pogoniulus pusillus. Classification (NCBI taxonomy): domain Eukaryota; kingdom Metazoa; phylum Chordata; class Aves; order Piciformes; family Lybiidae; genus Pogoniulus; species Pogoniulus pusillus. The sequence goes on along the minus strand of NC_087305.1, from coordinate 4,379,583 downwards.
ACTCTCATGGCTGGACAAACCACCTCGTTGATGAACTTGTGGGAGAAGCCAGCTCTCTGCATGGCTTCATCGATGCTCTGGTTGAGCAGGAGGGTGAAGCTGTCCCCTCCAAGGGCGTGCAGCAGCCTCTCGTTGCTGCTGAAGGCGTAGTCGTGCGTCTGGTAGCGATAGATCCTGCGGGCAGGGGCGAGGAGAGGATGCACACAGAGCTGCACAGGCTGCAGAGGAGAAGGCTCCCAGGTGACCTTCTTGTGGCCTTGCAGTATCTTAAGGGGGCTGCAAAAAAGCTGGGGAGGGACTTTTGAGGCTGTCAGGTAGGGATAGGACTGGGGAGAAGGGAACAAAGCTGGAAATGGGGAGATTCAGCCTGGATGTTAGGAAGACTTTGTTCAACAGGAGGGTGGTCAGAGCCTGGCAGGGGTTGCCCAGGGAGATGGTGGAAGCCTCATTCCTGAAGGTGCTTAAGGCCAGGCTGGATGAGACTGTGGCCAGCCTGATCTAGTGTGAGGTGTCCCTGCCCATGGCAGGGAGGTTGGAACTGGCTGCTCCTTGTGGTCCCCTCCACCCTTGACTGATTCTATGAGTTTTAGCCACAGAATCTGAGGAGGATCACTAAAGCTTCACAGCTCTTCCTGGCAGCAGCAGCTCCTCCAACCAAACCCTGGGCTAAGCAGATCTGAACTTTCCTTATCAATGTCCTATCCTTGCCCAACAGAAGCATTTTGAGCAGTGATGGATGTTAGGAGGAAGTTCTGCACAGCCCTGTGAGGAGAGGCTGAGGGAGCTGGGGGGGTGCAGCCTGCAGCAGAGGAGGCTCAGGGCAGAGCTGATTGCTGCCTGCAGCTGCCTGCAGGGAGGCTGTAGCCAGGTGGGGTTGGGCTCTGCTGCCAGGCAGGCAGGGCCAGAAGCAGGGGCCAGAGGCTGAAGCTGTGGCAGGGCAGGCTGAGGCTGGAGGTGAGGAGGAAGTTGTTGGCAGAGAGAGTGATTGGCACTGGGATGGGCTGCCCAGGGAGGTGGTGCAGTGCCCATGGCTGGAGGTGTTGCAGCCAAGGCTGTCTGGGGCACTGAGTGCCATGGTCTGGTTGGTTGGGCAGGGCTGGGGGCTAGGCTGGGCTGGCTGAGCTTGGAGCTCTCTGCCAACCTGCCTGGCTCTGTGATTCTATGCATTCCATTCTCTGATCACTTCTCTTGATGCTATCATCTCAGGATTGCTCACTGGGACAGAGCAACCAGGAGCTCCTTGCCCACCTCTCCCATCACAGGTGCCCACTGTACCTCATGAACTTGTCCAGGATGTCCTCCACCCACATGTACATCCGCAGGGGGTTGAGGCCATAGTGCCAGAGGAGCTTGAGGAGGTTGATCAGGTACCAGCTGCTCTCCTCAAACACAAAGTCCTCCCCGTTGTAGATGCCCAGCAGGCTGCCTTGTGCTGGGGCAACCGAGAGACCTCCAGGGTTGGGGTGGGGAGGGGGAAAAAAAGGCATTTAATGAAAGGTTAGACTCAGATTTTGACTTCCAGAGGCAACCTCCCTGTGCTCTGCTGCTGGTCAGCATTTGCTGATGGATCTCCAGGGCTGGGAGAGGGGAATTGGGCCCTGACCAGCAGCCAGGTCACTGTTTGGGCTGACTTCTGGACCTTCACAACGAGGCACCCTTGGGGCTGGGAGGTGCCAATCCCATTCCTGCTTTTCCCAGGGGATGATCTGGGGGTTTGCAGGGGAAGGATGGGAGGAGGAATATTGGTGGGGGTTAAGGATATTGGGGGAGGGTGTGGGGAGGGAGGAGGGCATACTCTGGGGGGATAGAGGATATGGAGGCTAAGGATATAGGGGGAATATTGGGGGTAAGGATATGGGGGTCATATTTGGGGGTAAATATATGGGGGGGTATTGAGGGTAAGGATATGGAGGGGCCATATTTGGGGGTAAGGATATGGGGGGGACATATTTGGGGGTAAGTACCTGGGGGGTATTGAGGATAAGGACATGGGGGGGACATATTTGGGGGTAAGGATATGGAGGGGTATTGAGGACAAGGATATGGGGGGGCATATTTGGGGGTAAGTACCTGGGGGGTATTGAGGATAAGGACATGGAGGGGACATATTTGGGGGTAAGTACCTGGGGGGTATTGAGGATAAGGACATGAAGGGGACATATTTGGGGGTAAGGATATGGAGGGGTATTGAGTACAAGGATATGGGGGGGCACATTTGGGGGTAAGTACCTGGGAGGGGCTATTGAGGGTAATGATATGGGGGAGATGTATCTGGGGGTAAGGATATGAGGGACAATGAGGTTAGGGATATGGGGGTAAGGATATGGAAGTTAAGGGTAGGAGGGGGGATACAAGGGCTGAAGATATGGGGGGGAGTTAAGGAGATGGGGGTGATACTGAGGGGAAACAGGGGGCTGTTGGGGGTAAGGATATAGAGGGATGTTGGGGGGGTTATTAAGGGTATATATAGGACAGTACTGAGGGGTCAGGATACGGGGGGGATATTGAGGGTGAAGATGTAAGGAGGATATTGAGACTAATAACATGGGGGGACATTGAGGGGAGGGGGCTAAGGGAGGAGGTAAAAATGAGAGGGGGGGTTAAAGATATGGGAGGGATATTGGGGGGTTAAAGATGGGGGGGATATTGGAGGTAAGCACCTGGGGGGCTACTGGAGAGTAAGGTGGGACAGTGAGTAACGCTGTGGGGGGGTTACGGTTGTGGGGGGCACTGAGGCTAAGGATAGAGAGGGGAGGGGAGGCTGTGGAAGGCAGGGGGCAGCCATAGGTGCGGTGTTCTGGGGATGCCTCCCCCCGGCCCAGCGGAGCCGGAGGCGGCGGCGGAGCGGGAGCGCGGGCGCGGGGCTGGCTGCGTGCGCGGTGCTGTGCGGGCCGGGGCTGGCTGCGTGCGCGGTGCTGTGCGGGCCGGGGCTGGCTGCGTGCGCGGTGCTGTGCGGGCCGGGGCTGGCTGCGTGCGCGGTGCTGTGCGGGCCGGGGCTGGCTGCGTGTGCGGTGCTGTGCGGGCCGGGGCTGGCTGCGTGCGCGGTGCTGTGCGGGCCGGGGCTGGCTGCGTGCGCGGTGCTGGCTGCGTGCGCGGTGCTGGCTGCGTGTGCGGTGCTGTGCGGGCGCGGGGCTGGCTGCGTGCGCGGGGCTGGCTGCGTGCGCGGGGCTGGCTGCGTGCGCGGTGCTGTGCGGGCCGGGGCTGGCTGCGTGTGCGGTGCTGTGCGGGCCGGGGCTGGCTGCGTGCGCGGTGCTGTGCGGGCCGGGGCTGTCGGGGGTGCGCTTGTGGCCCGGGCGCTGCCTCACCGAGCTGCTGGACGAAGTGCTTCATGTGCAGGTTGAGGGGGTGGATGACGGAGCCGCCGGCCTCGTAGGCCTGTCCGTGCAGCTGCTCGGTGGCCAAGCGTCCTCCCGGCGCCGCCTTCTCCATCAGCTGCAGGCGCACGGCGGGGCCGAAGCGGCGGCGGAGGAAGTAAGCGGTGGCCGCTCCGCCGATGCCGCCGCCGACCACGGCTGCAAGAAGCGTGCCCGGGCGGTGAGAGGCTCCCCGCACATCCCCCCCCGCCTCCCCTTCCCCCGGTGCCGGTGCGGTGCGTACCGATGCTGGCAGGGTTCTGCCGTGCCGGGGCGGGCGGGCAGAGAGCGGCGAGCAGCAGCAGCGGCAGCGGCAGGCCGCGGCCCGGCATGGCTGCGGGGAGGGCAGGCGGGGCCGTGCCGGCAGCCGAGCCCTGCCCCGGCCGAGCCCGGCGGAGCGGTGGGCGGGAGGCGGAGGGAGGCTGAACGGGAGCCGAGGAACCTGCTGGAGTTTGTCCTGCCGCAGGATAAGGAACAAACTGCGCTGGGGGCGGGGGGGAAGGGTTGGTTTTGGGGCGAGTTTGTACTCTCCGGTCCTCGGTGCACCGATCGTGGCTCTGTGCCGGGCTCCGGTCGCTATCGACGCTTCTTTTACTGCTCTCTGGAGGGTTGTTTCGTCCCCGTGGGTTGGTGTTTGGCTTGGAAGAGCTCCAGGAGCACCTCCGAGGCTGCGAAGAGATCCGCAAACGCCTGCGGGCAGAGCTCCAAGCGGTTTCGTCGGGGCATGGGCGGTGGGATGGAGGCTCCCGGAGCCAACCTGCCGCGGCCACCGAGCTGCGGGGGGACCGGACCCGGCCAGAGACCGGCGGGGAAGCGTGCAAGGGGTCAGAGAGGGTCGTGGAAGCATAGAACTGGTCAGAGAGGGTCCTGGAAGCACAGAACTGGTCAGAGAGGGCCCTGGAAGCACAGAACTGGTCAGAGAGGGTCCTGGAAGCACAGAACTGGTCAGAGAGGGTCCTGGAAGCACAGAACTGGTCAGAGAGGGTCATGGAAGCACAGAACTGGTCAGAGAGGGTCCTGGAAGCACAGAACTGGTCAGAGAGGGTCCTGGAAGCACAGAACTGGTCAGAGAGGGTCCTGGAAGCATAGAGCTGGTCAGAGAGAGTCATGGAAGCACAGAACTGGTCAGAGAGGGTCCTGGAAGCACAGAACTGGTCAGAGAGGGTCCTGGAAGCATAGAGCTGGTCAGAGAGGGTCATGGAAGCATAGAACTGGTCAGAGAGGGTCCTGGAAGCATAGAGCTGGTCAGAGAGGGTCATGGAAGCATAGAACTGGTCAGAGAGGGTCCTGGAAGCATAGAACTGGTCAGAGAGGGTCCTGGAAGCACAGAACTGGTCAGAGAGGGTCATGGAAGCACAAAACTGGTCACACAGAATCATGGAACCATAGAATCAGGCAGGTTGGCAGAGAGCTCCAAGCTCCTCCAGCCCAACCTAGCACCCAGCCCTGCCCAACCAACCAGACCAAGTCAAGAGAGCTGTTGAGGTGCTGGAAGGTGCCCAGAGCAGGGCAGCAAGGCTGGGGAGGGGCCTGGAGCACAGCCCTGTGAGGAGAGGCTGAGGGAGCTGGGGGGGTGCAGCCTGCAGCAGAGGAGGCTCAGGGCAGAGCTCATTGCTGCCTGCAGCTGCCTGCAGGGAGGCTGTAGCCAGGTGGGGTTGGGCTCTGCTGCCAGGCAGGCAGGGCCAGAAGCAGGGGCCAGAGGCTGAAGCTGTGGCAGGGCAGGTTGAGGCTGGCTGTGAGGAGGAAGTTGTTGTCAGAGAGAGTGATTGGCACTGGAATGGGCTGCCCAGGGAGGTGGTGCAGTGCCCATGGCTGGAGGTGTTGCAGCCAAGGCTGGCTGGGGCACTGAGTGCCATGGTCTGCTGGGTGATGGCTTCAGACTGGAGGAAGTTGGACTGAGATTGGAAATTAGGAAGAAATTCTTCCCCATGGGGGCAGTGAGGCACTGGAGCAGCTTGCCCAGATGAGTTGTGTAGGCTCTAAACCTGGCAGCGTTCAGATCCAGGTTGGATGGGCCCTGGAGCAAGCTGGTCTGGTGGGAGTTGTCCCTGTCTATGGCAGGGGGTTGGAACTGGGAATGATCCAGTGTGTCCAGCAGATCCAGGGAGGTTCTCCCCCCCTTCTGCTCTGCCCTGGGGAGACCTCATCTTGAGCCCTGCCTTCAGTTTGGGGCTTCCCAGTGGAAGAGGGACAGGAACTGCTGGAGAGAGTCCAAGGGAGGGCTGTGAGGATGAGGAGGGGAGTGGAGCACTGCCTGGGGAGGAGAGGCTGAGGGCCCTGGGGCTGCTTAGTCTGCAGAAGAGAAGACTGAGAGGGGATTGAATCAATGTTTGGAACTCTCTGAGGGCTGGGGGTCAGGAGGGGGGGACAGGCTCTGCTCACTGCTGCCTGGGACAGGAGCAGCAGCAGTGGATGGAAGCTGCAGCACAGGAGGTTGCAGCTCAGCACAAGGGCAACTTCTTGGCTGGAAGGGTCCCAGAGCCTGGCACAGGCTGCCCAGAGAGGTTGTGGAGTCTCCTTGTGTGGAGCCTTTCCAGGCCTGTCTGGATGTGTTCTGTGTGCCCTGAGCTGCATTGTGTGGCCCTGCTGTGGCAGGGGGCTTGGACTGGATGAGCTCTTTGGGTCCCTTCCAGCCCCTGGGATTTGTGATCTTTAAGGTCCACGACTCTATGAAATGTGCCAATCACTGCAGCTCTGCCCAGGGGCTGCTGGACTCAAGAGCAACTTCATATTCCACACCTGGAATACCAAAGAAACCTTTTCCATGAGGAGAACACAGGCAGTGAATAAGAGAACATCTCCTTTTAGCTGCACCCAGCGAGGAGGTGGCTGAGAAAGAACTCCCAAGGCTCCAACTTCCACACTGCATTAGTTTTATTAAGCCACAAACTTCACACGAGGTGGAGGCACCACAGAGGCAAGGGACACAACATTCCCAGAAAAAAAGGGATTTTTCTCCCACCCAAAGCCAACTTTTCCTACCTGTAGGCTCAGCTCATCACAAATTAATTATTTCAAAGCTCCACGAGGCAAAAATCAGTGATTTCCCCACCCAATTTGGCACCCTCCTGTGTTCCCCTGCAGCTCCACCACCCCGAAGCTCCACAGCTTGTTCTGGGAGCAAAGTCAAAAACAGAGCCCCAAATTTCCACCCAGAATTGGTTGGAAATGGCTGAGGCCAAAGCTGGCAGCAAGGAACTGATTTGCCTGGACTGAAATAGGTCCAGGAAGGGAAACGACTTGCAGCAGCTCCTTCATAGTGAGGCAGAGTCTGGTGGGTTCCTGACCATGGAGAACGCTGCTGGGGTCACCATGGCATGGAGAGCTTCTTTCAGCTCACCCAGGGATAGGCTGAGGAGCTTGGAGAAGCCTTGGGGAAGGCTCTGCAGGGAAGGGGTCTGTGGAGAAGGCTCCGCTGGGCAGGGCGCAGAGAAGGCTCCGTTGGGAAGGGCTCTGCCGGGAAGGGTTCCTCGGGGAAGGGCTCAAGGAGGGCTCCACCGGGAAGGCTCCACTGGGAAGGGCTCAAGGAGGGCTCCGCCGGGAAGGCTTTGCAGAGAAGGCTCCATTGGGAAGGACTCTGCGGGGAAGGCTCCGCAGGGAAGGGGTCTGTGGAGAAGGCTCCGCTGGGCAGGGCGCAGAGAAGGCTCCGTTGGGAAGGGCTCTGTGGAGAAGGCTTCGCCGGGAAGGGGTCCTGGGGGAAGGCTCCATTGGGAAGGACTCCACGGGGAAGGCTTCGCTGGAAGGGCTCAGGGAGGGCTCCGCCGGGAAGGGGTCCTCGGGGAAGGGCTCAGGGAGGGCTCCCCTGGGAAGGGGTCCTCGGGGAAGGGCTCAGGGAGGGCTCCCCTGGGAAGGGGTCCTCGGGGAAGGGCTCAAGGAGGGCTCCCCTGGGAAGGGGTCCTCGGGGAAGGGCTCAAGGAGGGCTCCCCTGGGAAGGGGTCCTCGGGGAAGGGCTCAGGGAGAGCTCCCCCGGGAAGGCTTTGGGGGAAGGGCTCAAGGAGGGCTCCCCTGGGAAGGGGTCCTCGGGGAAGGGCTCAGGGAGGGCTCCCCTGGGAAGGGGTCCTTGGGGAAGGGCTCAGGGAGGGCTCCCCTGGGAAGGGGTCCTCGGGGAAGGGCTCAAGGAGGGCTCCCCCAGGAAGGGGTCCTCGGGGAAGGCTCCATTGGGAAGTACTCTGCGGGGAAGGCTTTGTGGGGAAGGGCTCAGGGAGGGCTCCGTGGGGGAGGGCTCAGAGGAGGGCTGGCACACTGGGGAAAGCTTCTGCCCTGCCCTTGTGGTTCTAGGCTATCTTCAGTTAGCAGAGCATCTCCTGTGGGGGACTCAGCCAGGAGATCTCCGTTGGTTAGCTCCAGTGGTGGCTCCACAGCAGGTGCATCTTTGTCTCGGAGAGGCTGGAGCCGAGCTCAGAGCTCTGCCTTCAGCTTCTCATGCAGCCCCTCCTGGTCGATGCGGTGGCCGTTGCCGTGCCAGCGGTGGTAGCCCAGCAGGGCAGCGTTCTTGGCCGCGATGGCATTGAACTCCATGGCGCTGGCAGCTCGCTCGATGCCGCTCACGTAGTAGATGTGGTCGTGCAGGAGGATGGGAGGACATTCCTCTGGGGGCCTGTACTCAGGGTAGGCCAACCACTGCTTCACCTTGACGGAGTCATAGGAGGAGAAGAGCAGGTTGAGCTGCTCCTCGGTGAGGACCTCATTGGAGAACACCCTCCAGGTGGCCAACTGGGAGGGCAGCTCTGCCTCAGCGCTCACACCTTGCACGGAGGACACCTTCCCCACGCTGCTGAAGAAGAGGTTGGGCTTGTCCATGGTGAAGATGTCACCGAAAGGAAAGGTTGCTGGCTCTGGGTAACCAAAGAAGGAGGTGTTGAGGCGGCCGTGCACCAGCGTGGTGATGGTCTGGTGGTACAGGTTGGGCAGCTGGCGGATGGGAGGCTCAAAGTTCTTGAAGCTGATGTTGGCCAAGTCGGGGCCCAGCGGAGCAGCGATGAAGACCATGTCGTAGGTGTCCCCTGTCACCTCTGAGCCTGTGCTGTAAGTGACCTGGTAGAGCTTCACCGGGTCCCCTGGGGAGCACAGCTTGGTTATGCCACTGCAGTGCTGGGGGGGATCCCACCTGTCCCTCTGACTCTCCCCTCTGGGCTCTCAGCACCTTGCTGCCAGCTGGAGTAGTGTTAGAACTGGGCCCAGCTTGGCTGTGAGCTGGGGTGGGGAGCAGAGCTCACTTCTCCTCTTGGAACCCCATGGAAGGATATGGGGGGGACATATTTGGGGCTATGGATATGGAGGGTATTGAGGGCATGGATATTGAGGGGCATATTTGGGGGTATGGATATGGGGGGACATATTTGGGGGCAAAGGATATGAGGGATAATGAGGTTAGGGATATGGGGGTAAAAACATGAATGGGTTTATGGAGGTAAGGATGTGGAAGTAAGGACAGGAAGACCATGGAAGACCCAAGGCTTTGCTTCAGGCTGCCAAGAGGGAGGCCAAAGTGAGCTCCAGCTGCCCCTCCCCACCAAAGCAACCCCAACTCACCTCTGGGCCCAGGCCTGACTTTGGGCTCTATGGACAACACAGTTCCAGGGATAACTTCAGCCTTGGAGGCAGACAGCAGACCACTGCAGACCAGTTTGTTCCCCCCTTTCACTGACCAAAGGCCTGAGTCCATCCATGCCAGAGAAATGACACCTACAAGGAAGCCACCATCAGTGCAGTGTGGTTGTGTGGCTGAGCACTTGAAACACAGAGGGGCAGAACAGGGGCAGAATCCCAACCCTTTGGGGCACAGAGCTTGCTGCAGGCCAAGGACTTGTGGCAGGGAGGCAGTAACACAGCACAGGAGGTTGTGCTGCACGGGAGCAGGAGTCCCAACAGCCACGAGGAGCAGCAGGTCCTCAGGATGGCCACGCTGGGAGCTCAGGGCTGTGGAGCACTCACCCACGAAACCATTGATGTTGACACCCTGCCCATAGTTGATCCTCATGATAGGAGATGCCATCTGATCGATGTACTTCTGGGAGAAGCCAGCTCTCTGCATGGCTTCATCGATGCTCTGGTTGAGCAGGAGGGTGAAGTCATCCCCTCCAAGGGCGTGCAGCAGCCTCTCGTTGCTGCTGAAGGCGTAGTCGTGTGCCTGGTAGCGATAGATCCTGCGGGCAGGGGCAAGGCAGAGGAGTTTGGGCACTGGTGAACATCTTTTTGGCTTCAAGAGGCTGTGGAGGACCTGGGCACCACTGAGCAGAGCCTGACCCCAGCCTCTTGCCCCTCACAGCTCCTTCAGCTCTTGCTCAGCACTGCTCAGATGCCCTCTGGGGCTGCTCTCCTGCAGGCTCTCAGCCCCAGGGCTCAGCCTTTGCTGCTGCCAGAGCTGCTCCAGGCCCCTCAGCATCTGCCCAGCCTGCCCTGGGCTCTCTGCAGCACTTCCCTGTCCCTCTGCCCCTGGGCAGCACAGACCTGGACCCAGCACTGCAGCTCTGGGCAGAGCAGAGGGTACCAGACCCTCCCTTGCCCTGCTGCCCACACTCTTCTCCATGCCCCCCCGGACACCACTGGAGCCTTCTTGGCCACCAGGGCACATTGCTGGCTCCTGGGCACCTTCCTGCCCCCAGCACTGCCAGCTCCTTCTCCTTGCAGCTGCTCCCCAGCAGGTCCCTCCTCAGCTGTCCTGCTGCAGGAGGTTGTTGCTGCCCAGGGGCAGGATCCTGCCCTTGCCCTGCTTTGAACTCCCTGAGCTTCCTCTCCCCCAGCTGCCAGCCTGGCCAGAGCTCATTGGATGCCAGCACAGCCTGAAGGGCTCTCAGCACTCCTCACAGTTTGGCACCACCAGAAACTGGCTGAGGGTCCCTCCTGTCCCTTCATCCTGCGATGAAGATGCTGAGGCAGAGTGGACCCAGCCCTAGCTGCAGGTCTCTAGCAGGACATCTCAGCAGCCACAGGATGATTTCCCCAAACTCCACAACTCTCCAGCAGACTGCATCCCTTTTCCCACGGCCACTGTCCCACCTTTGCCCTCCCAAGGGTCTGACATACCTCATGAACCTGTCCACGATGTCCTCCACCCACAAGTACCTCCTCAGGCCATTGAAACCATAGTGCCAGAGGAGCTTGAGGAGGTTGATCAGGTACCAGCTGCTCTGCTCAAAGACCAGCTCCTTGCCATCATAAATGCCCAGCAGGCTCCCTGGCAGCGGGACAGGAGAGAGGCCTCCAGGAACAAGGGGGGAAAAAAAGGTGATTTAACCAAAGGTTGACTCCCTGAGGCAACCTCAGCAGGCTCTGATAACCATGCTTGGATCTCCAGGACTTGGGAGAGGGGAATTAGGCTTTGAGCCTGAGCCAGATCTGGTTTTGTTGGTGACCTTTGGACCTTCATGCTAGGGTTGGGAGCTAGGACAGCCAACTGCCAGCAGGATTTGGGGTTCCCTTTCCCTGGGGCTGCTGGAGAACAGGAGGGGATGTGAGGGAAGGATGGGAGAGGGAAGGTTGGTGAGGGGTATGGGGGGGGGGGGGGGAAGGATGTTTGGGATACTGGGGGAAGGATATAGGGGGATATTGAAGGGAAGGATATGGGAGGGATACTGAAGGTAAAGATATGGGGGGGATAGTGAAGGTAAGGATATGGGGGAATAGTGAAGGGAAGGATATGGGGGGGATAGTGAAGGTAAGGATATGGGGGGATAGTGAAGGGAAGGATATGGGGGGGATAATGAAGGCAAGGGTATGGGGGGGATAGTGAAGGCAAGGGTATGGGGGGACATGTGTGGGGTTAAGTATATGGGTGTGCTGTTGAGGGTCAGGATATGAGTGGGGTCGTTGGGAGCTAAGGCTATGGTGTAAGGCTCTTGGGGTAAGGCTATGGAGCTAAACACAAGAGGGGGGGTAAAGGTTGGGAGGATATTGGGGGTTAGGGATGCAGAGGGGTCTCGAGGGGAATAATATGGGGGGACATTGAGGGGAGGGGGTAAAGGAGAAGGTAAAAATAAGAGGAGGTTAAACATATTGGAGGCTATTTGGGGGTTAAGGATGTGGGAGGGATACTGGGGGTAAGCACCTGGGGGGCTACTGGAGAGTAAGGTGGGACAGTGAGTAACGCTGTGGGGGGTTACGGTTGTGGGGGGCACTGAGGCTAAGGATAGAGAGGGGAGGGGAGGCTGTGGAAGGCAGGGGGCAGCCATAGGTGCGGTGTTCTGGGGATGCCTCCCCCCGGCCCAGCGGAGCCGCAGCCGGAGCCGGAGGCGGAGCGGGAGCGCGGGCGCGGGGCTGGCTGCGTGTGCGGTGCTGTGCGGGCCGGGGCTGGCTGCGTGTGCGGTGCTGTGCGGGCCGGGGCTGGCTGCATGCGCGGTGCTGTGCGGGCCGGGGCTGGCTGCGTGTGCGGTGCTGTGCGGGCCGGGGCTGGCTGCGTGTGCGGTGCTGTGCGGGCCGGGGCTGGCTGCATGCGCGGTGCTGTGCGGGCCGGGGCTGGCTGCGTGCGCGGTGCTGTGCGGGCCGGGGCTGGCTGCGTGTGCGGTGCTGTGCGGGCGCGGGGCTGGCTGCGTGCGCGGTGCTGTGCGGGCCGGGGCTGTCGGGGGTGCGCTTGTGGCCCGGGCGCTGCCTCACCGAGCTGCTGGACGAAGTGCTTCATGTGCAGGTTGAGGGGGTGGATGACGGAGCCGCCGGCCTCGTAGGCCTGTCCGTGCAGCTGCTCGGTGGCCAAGCGTCCTCCCGGCGCCGCCTTCTCCATCAGCTGCAGGCGCACGGCGGGGCCGAAGCGGCGGCGGAGGAAGTAAGCGGTGGCCGCTCCGCCGATGCCGCCGCCGACCACGGCTGCAAGAAGCGTGCCCGGGCGGTGAGCGCGGCCACAGAAGCGTCCGCCCCACCGCCGCTTCCATGATGTGTCGTCGCCCCCCAACCCCCGTGCCCGCTCCGGTCCCGCTGCCGGTGCGGTGCGTACCGATGCTGGCAGGGTTCTGCCGTGCCGGGGCGGGCGGGCAGAGAGCGGCGAGCAGCAGCAGCAGCAGGAGCAGGCCGAATCTCGGCATGGCGCAATGTGTGCAGCTACGGCCGTTGTTAGCAAAGGCCAAGGACGGGCCGGGCGCGAAGCTTTAAAGGGCGGGCGGGGAGCGCCTCCCCGGGAGCGCCGCTGGTGTAGTGGTATCATGCAAGATTCCCATTCTTGCGACCCGGGTTCGATTCCCGGGCGGCGCATTGACTTTTTAACCACCGTCTTTTTAGTTTCTCGCTTTGGAGCGCTGACTAAGCACCGGGGCCGCACCGCCGGTACCAGCCGGGTACGGGACACCCGTAGCAGCCGGGGGTCCCGGTAACGGCGTCGGGACGGGGCGCGCATGCGCGGGTGTGCGAGGGGACCGGGGCCGAGGTGTCCTCGGTGCGCATGCGCGTTCCCGCCCCCGCCCCGGGGCTGTCCGGGCCCCTTCGGCCGCCATCTTGCGAGCAGCGCTCCGCTCATTGTCCGCCGCTCGGGCTCGGCGGGGCCGCCGCGCTCGGGCTGCCCGGAGCGTTGAACGGGGCCTCGGGGCCGGCTCGGATTGAAGAGCCGGGGCTGGGCGGGGGCGGCAGCGGCGCCATGGAGGATGAAATGCCCAAGACCCTGTGAGTGGGGAGGGGGCGAGACCGCCTATTGTTCCCGGCTCCGCGGGGAGGGGCGGCCCGGGCTCCCCTCACGCACAGCTCGGTGAGATCGGGTCTCCGCGAAAGGGCAGCGCCGGTTGCCTTGGCCCTTCAGCCGTCTCTTCGGTGCCAAAAGAGGGGAAAACGGCAGCCGGTCCCGGCTCCCTTCACCACGGAACGGGGCAACCGAGCTGGGGCCGGCTCCGCTCCCTTGTGCCCCTCTGTGCCTGTCCCCAGTGCCGACCCCCGGCCTCTTCCCGCGCCCTCCCCACTCACAGGCTGGGCAAGCTGTACCCACACCCAGCCCTGCCCCAGCCGCTACCCATTTGCGCCTGGATTTGGCCATCCCCGGCTCGTCCTGGCACCGCCAGCTCCCGGGGAGGTGGGGACGGGCACGGGCACTGCCCCGGCCCGGCAGCCGCAGCCTCACTGCCACGTCCCGGTGAAGACACACTTGGAGGGGAGGGCGGGGGAGGGTTGGGGATCGCCACCGGACGGGCGCTTGCCCCAGTGTTCAAAGCACGCCGCAAGCCTCTCCGCTTCCCCGGGAGCTCATCTTAGCCGTAGGGCAACTCCTCGCCCTGGCAAAAGGGAGTTTCTTGTAGTGCCAACCAACTTCCACGGGGCAGCCGCTGGGGCGAGCTGACACCGGCAGCTGTCAGGAGTCGGAGCTGGACTTGGGCTCCTGCGGCTCGCCTGGGTGCGAGAGAGCCAATTTTGGGTTGGTTTGTGCCTTTCCTCCGCTGCCTTTTTGGGCTCAGGCTTCCCAGTTCCACCTAGGCTTTGAGCTCTTGTTGAGGCTGTTGGAGCCGGGGAAGAGAAAGGAGGCTACAGGGAGACCTTAGAGCAGCCTTTCAGTCCCTGGAGGGAGGCTGTAGGAGAGCTGGAGAGGGACAGGTTGAGAGGCAGCGGTTTTGAGTTGGGAGAGAAGGGATTGAGAGTGGGGAGGAGATGCTTGAGAAGGGTGAGAGAGGCTCTGGCACAAGTTGCCCAGGGAGGTTGTGGTGCACAGAAGCACCGAATGTGATCGAAGATCACATTCGGTGCTTCTGTGCTCCACAACCTCCCTGGAGCTGTTCCAAGGCCAGGCTGGCTGAGCCCTTGTGCTGGTAGATGTCCCTGCCTATGGCTCTCCTGCCCACCTGGGCACACTGCTGCTGCTCTCCACCAGCACCCCCAAAGTCCCTCTCTGCTTGGCTGCTCTCAGCCGTTCTGCCCCCAGCCTGTAGTAACTGCTTGGGGGTTGTTGTGCCCGTGGCAAGGAGGAAGAGGTTGGCACTGGCTGAGCTTTTAAAGTTCCCTTTATCAACCCAACCCATTCCGTGGATCAAGCAATCAGTAGAGGGGGAGGAGAGGAAGGAAAAGACAAGAAGCAAAAGGGAATCTTTACGAGGTGAAGGCAGAGGTTTTGCTTCTGGGTGGTGATTTCACCTCCCCCCCCCCCCTCCTACCCCTCACTAGGGGGTTGACAAATGACTTGGCTGAGCCTAGCACAACACAACTCTTAGGTGACTTGGGGCCAGCTCCTCTCTGCTCCAGGCTTTTTGGGAGCTGTAAACACCTCACCCACCTCCCTAGGGCTCCATTCCTGTTGTCTTCCTTCTCTCTGCCTCCCCTGGCACTATTTTTGGCATCTGCAAACACAGCTCAGGCCTGTTGGTATCTTTGTGTGTTTATTTAGGACAAATAGGTTGGTTTATTGATTTGGGTTTTCTTTTTTGCCTTCTCCCCACCCCAAACACCTCCCCAGTGCCCATGAAATGGGTGCCTGGAGTCTGGTGGCACCACCTGTGTGTGTCTGTGTGCTCCAGGGAAGGGATTGTCCCCTCCTTGGGCACAGGCAGCTGGTTGCACAAAACAACCCCTGGCTGGGTTTTTGGGTACAGAGCAGGGTATTGAGCAACATCTGAACATGAGGCAGCAGTGTGCCCAGGTGGCCAACAGTGTGCCCAGGTGGTCAACAAGGCCAATGGTATCCTGGCCTGGCTCAGGACCAGTGTGGCCAGCAGGACCAGGGCAGTCCTTCTGCCCCTGTCATCAGGCCCACAACTTGAGTGCTGTGTCCAGTTCTGGGCTCCTCCATTGCAGAGAGATGCTGAGGTGCTGGAAGGTGCCCAGAGCAGGGCAGCAAGGCTGGGGAGGGGCCTGGAGCACAGCCCTGTGAGGAGAGGCTGAAGGAGCTGGGGGTGTGCAGCCTGCAGCAGAGGAGGCTCAGGGCAGAGCTGATTGCTGCCTGCAGCTGCCTGCAGGGAGGCTGTAGCCAGGTGGGGTTGGGCTCTGCTGCCAGGCAGGCAGGGCCAGCAGAAGGGGCCAGAGGCTGAAGCTGTGCCAGGGCAGGTTGAGGCTGGAGGTGAGGAGGAAGTTGTTGGCAGAGAGAGTGATTGGCACTGGAATGGGCTGCCCAGGGAGGTGGTGCAGTGCCCATGGCTGGAGGTGCTGAAGAGGAGGCTGCATGAGGCACTTAGTGCCATGGGTTAGTTCATTAGAATCATAGAATCAACCTGGTTGAAAGAGACCTCCAAGGTCATCCAGTCCAACCTTTTCCAACCCTGTTCACTCTATGATTCTGTCCCCCAAACGACCTCTTTTTCACCTTGAGTGACTTCTGTCAAGTCCCACGAGGCAGGGTGGGGGTGGGTGAGAGTTGTCCCAAGCTTCACAGATTGGGTTTGGAAGGAGCAGTTTGACTGCAGGCAGAAAGTGCTGCTGGAAGCCATTGGTGCCCAGCTGAGCTCTGAGGGCTGTGCAGAAGATCTGCTCACAGGAGGCTTTCTTCAGCTGCTGCTGCAGAACCCCCACCTGGACGTGGGTTGTGGGGCCTGGGGAGTGTTGTCTCGCTGTGTCAGGAGCCACCACAGTGGCCTGCAGCCTCCCTGGCGTTTCTTGAGGTCCTTTAGCATGTTTTAAGTTGTTTTCCTGGAGGAGATTCCAGGCTGCTTGCTGGGAGTGAGTTGTTTTTGCCGTGGCCACGTCAGCTGCTCCTCGGAGCCTCGCTGGGTGCCTGCTGTAAATGAGTTCCTGGGGAGGCAGCTCCCCTCCACGTGCCAGCAGCCTTCCTTGAAAGCCACTCTTGAGGCAGAGATGATGAATTGGAAGAGCAGGCACAAGGCAGACAGTGTTTTGGAGTGGACAAAGCCCTCTTGTGCCTGCCTCTCATCTCAGCAGGCAGCTGTGTGTGCAGGTCGTGTGCTTCTGGTTTACTTTGGGTGCCTGAGCCCAGGCAGAGATGCCAACACCTCTCAGTTTGCAAAGGAACATTGCCCAGCTCCCTGAGCAGCCTGGGGTAGTGGAAGGTGACCCTGCCCATGGCAGGAGGGTTGGAACTGGATGATTTTCAATGTCCCTTCCAACCCAAACTGTTCTGTGAATCTATGAGTTAATGAGATTCCAATTAGCAGGAAAGTAAGGGGCAGGAAAAGGGTGCAGGAGGTGAGAGAGCTCCTGTGTGGGCTCAGCCTGGCAGGGTCACCTCAGCACTTGTGTGTTTATTACATAATGGATCCAGAACGAGGTTCATGTGGTGGACTGGGTGGGCAGAGGCCAAGGGGATGAGACTGAACAAGGCCAAGGGCAGGTTCTGCACTTTGGCCACAGCAACCCCAAGCAGCTACAGGCTGGGGCCAGAGTGGCTGAGAGCAGGCAGGCAGAGAGGGCCCTGGGGGTGCTGGCAGAGAGGAGCTGCAGAGGAGGCAGCAGTGCCCAGGTGGGCAGCAGAGCCAATGGCATCCTGGGCTGGCTGAGGAGCAGTGTGGGCAGCAGGACAAGGGAGCTGCTTCTGCCCCTGTGCTCAGCACTGCTCAGGCCACCCCTGCAGTGCTGTGTCCAGTTCTGGGCTCCTCCATTGCAGAGAGATGTTGAGGTGCTGGAAGGTGCCCAGAGCAGGGCAGCAAGGCTGGGGAGGGGCCTGGAGCACAGCCCTGTGAGGAGAGGCTGAGGGAGCTGGGGGGGTGCAGCCTGCAGCAGAGGAGGCTCAGGGCAGAGCTCATTGCTGCCTGCAGCTGCCTGCAGGGAGGCTGTAGCCAGGTGGGGTTGGGCTCTGCTGCCAGGCAGGCAGGGCCAGCAGAAGGGGCCAGAGGCTGAAGCTGTGGCAGGGCAGGTTGAGGCTGGAGATGAGGAGGAAGTTGTTGTCAGAGAGAGTGATTGGCACTGGAATGGGCTGCCCAGGGAGGTGGTGCAGTGCCCATGGCTGGAGGTGTTGCAGCCAAGGCTGGCTGGGGCACTGAGTGCCATGGTCTGGTTGGTTGGGCAGGGCTGGGGGCTAGGTTGGGCTGGCTGAGCTTGGAGCTCTCTGCCAACCTGCTTGATTCTATGATTCTGTGACTCTGCCTCTGTACCAGGGTAGCTCCATGGTATGGTTCAGGCACAGCCTCAGTGCAGTACAGAAAGGACACAGCAGAGGAAACACCCCTGGGCTTGTTGCTCAGGGGGTGCCAGCTCTGTCTCTTTCCTATCCACTGCCATGTCCATAACTCCCCTGGCACAACTTGAGGCCATTTCTCTTGTCCTGTCACTCCTTGAGAAGAGACCAAGCCCCACCTGGCTGCAGCTTCCTTTCAGGGAGCTGAAGGTCTCCCCTCAGCTTCCTCTAGCCTCAACACCCCCAGCTCCCTCACCTGCTTCTCCCCAGCCCTGTTCTCCAGACCCTTCCCCAGCTTCCTTGCCCTTGGCCTCAAGCTGCACCAAGGGAGGTTTAGGTTGGATGTGAGGAACTATTTCACTCCTGCAGGAGTGGGTAGGCACTGGCACAGGCTGCCCAGGGGAGTCCCCATCCCTGGAGGTGTCCAGGACACTTGGGGCCATGGCATTTGGGGCCATGTTGTGTTGCTGGTTGGACTCCATCCTAGAGGTCTTCTCCACCCAAACAATTCCTGCCTGAAATAGCTCAGACTGCTAATCCAGAGCTCTCCAGGTCAGCTCATGCCAGGCAGAGGGTCAGGCTGCATGCCTCCTGCCCTTCCCTGCTCTGCTCAACCACACGTTCAGCCCTTCAGGAGGCTGCTCACAGCCTTGTGTCAACAGAAGGGGCAGGAGGAGGCCTTGTTGTTGCCTGGCACTGGGGTTTCTTTTTGTGTCTGGCACTGTTTTTGTGCCTCTTGCAGTGAGACAGGGGCTTGGGCACATGCCCTGGCCCAGCCTCTCCTCTCGGGAGGTTTGCCACACAAGGTTCTTGTGGAGAGCTGCTGCCACACCTCTGGAGCTGAGGTTTCCCTCTGGAGCTGAGGTTTCCCTCTGTGCTGCTTTTAAAAATCCCATGACTGGGGTTCAGCAACAACAAATCCAGCCCAAGCTGTGCACTCAGGTGATGTTTGTCACTGGGAGTGCCAAAAAGCTCACGTTGGAGCAGGGCTTTGGGTTCTGTGTTGGCCTAATGAGTTCACTTCTGCAGTGCTGGGTCCAGGTCTGTGCTGCCCAGGGGGAGAGGGACAGGGAAGGGCTGCAGAGAGTCCAGGGCAGGCTGGGCAGATGTTGAGGGGCCTGGAGCAGCTCTGGCAGCAGCAAAGGCTGAGCCCTGGGGCTGAGAGCCTGCAGGAGAGCAGCCCCAGAGGGCATCTGAGCAGTGCTGAGCAAGAGCTGAAGGAGCTGTGGGGGGCAAGAGGCTGGGGCCAGGCTCTGCTGAGTGGTGCCCAGTGCCAGGCCAAGGGGCAGTGGGCACAGAGTGGACCCCAGGAGGTTGGATGTGAAGAGGAGGAGAAAGTTGTTTGTTGTGAGGGTGCTGAGGCCTGGAGCAGGCTGCCCAGAGAGGCTGTGGAGTCTCCTTGTCTGGAGAGCTTCCAGCCCCTCCCTGGGCATTGTGATCCTGACTTGGTGGGCTGGGGGGGCAGCTTTGGGCTGTCTTTGGTCACTTCTGGATGGGAGCATCAGGCTGATGTCTGCTTTGTCTTTGCTTCCATAGGTACGTGGGGAACCTGTCAAGAGATGTGACTGAAGCTCTGATCCTGCAGCTCTTCAGCCAGATTGGACCCTGCAAAAACTGCAAAATGATCATGGATGTAAGAGCCTTCACCTCAGGATGTGTCTGGTTGTCATAGCTCAGGTGTTGGGCCTGGCTTGTGTGCCTCAGAATTCCACAGGCAGTACAGCAGGAGCATGGCAAAGGGGTGGGATGAGGCTGGAGATCCCAGGGGTGTGCTCTGGCATCACTGGTAGTGAATGAGCTTCAGTCCAGTTGGTGGCTGGATACCAGTGGTGCTCCTCAGGGCTCAGTGCTGGGGCCAGTCCTCTTTAATCCCTTCAGCATTGATCTGGCTGAGGGGATCAAGGCTCCCTCAGTCAGTTTGCAGGTGACACTTACCTGGGAGAGACCTACAGAGGGACCTGGCCAAGCAGATGAGGTTCAGTGAGACCAAGGGCTGGGTCCTGCCCTTGGGTCACAACAACCCCAGAAAGGCTTCAGGCTCGGGGCAGAGTGGCTGGAAGCTGCCCACTGGAGAGAGCCCTGGAGGTGCTGGTTGGCAGCAGCTGGAGATGAGCCAGAGGGTGCCCAGGTGGCCAAAAAGGGCAGCAGCCTGGCCTGGAGCAGCAATGGTGTGGGTGGAAGGAGCAGGGCAGGGCTTGTCCCCCTGGACTGGGCACTGGGAAGGGCACAGCTTGTATGCTGGGGTCAGTTTTGAGGCACTCCCTCCAAGAAGGGCATTGAGGAGCTGAAGCAGGTCCAGAGAAGGGCAAGAAAGGTGGGGAAAGGTCTGGAGAAGAGAGCTGGGGAGGAGCAGCTGAGGGAGCTGGGGAGAAGGAGGCTGAGTGGAGACCTTCTGGGTCTCTACAGCTCCCTGAGAGGATGCTGGAGTCAGATGGGGTTGCTTACCCAAAGAACAAAGGACAGGACAAGAGGAGGTGCCCTCAAGTTGCCCCCTCCCTGAAGGTGTTCAAGCCCAGCTTGGATGAGGCCTTGAGCAGCCTGGCCTGGTAGGAGCTGTCCCTGCCCATAGCAGGGGTTGGCACCGGATGAGCTTTTAACTTCCCTCTCAACCCAACCCATTCTATGATTCAGTGGTCTCAGGGTGTTCAGAAGGAGGACCTGAGGAGGGTGGAGGGGTGTGGGGGCTGTGTCAGTCACCCTCTGGTTGTCTCTGTCCCCAGACAGCTGGAAATGATCCCTACTGCTTCGTGGAGTTCTACGAGCACCGACACGCAGCGGCCGCGCTGGCTGCCATGAACGGCAGGAAGATAATGGGTAAGGTAAGCTGTCGTGGCTACAGGGTGAGTTGGAGCTGGCACCAGGCTGCCTGGCATGGCCTGGGGGGCACCTACTGTCACCTGAGGCCAAACAGGTGCCCTGCAAGCGTCAGACACTTTGTCTGAAGAGGTCTTGATGTGAGGCGCCCAAGGAAAGCTGTTGGGAGCGCGGCAGGAGGGAGGTGGTGGTCTGGAGCTGGGAGGGCTCAGGCAAGGACCTTAAGGAGTGTTTGGCTGCCAGCCTGAGCAGGAGGACATTTCTGACTCCCTGCCCCTGACAAAAGGCCTTCTCCCATCTGAAACTGAGGAGAAACTTCCCAGGAGCTTCCACCCTAACATAAGAAAGTTGTTTGGTGTGAGGGTGCAGGAGGCCTGGAGCAGGCTGCCCAGAGAGGTTGTGGAGTCTCCTTGTCTGGAGAGCTTCCAACCCCACCTGGGCAGTGTGCTGCTGGGCAAGCTGCTGTGGGTGTCCTGCTGGAGCAGGGATTGATTCCAGCCAACCTAAAATCTCCAGGCTCTCTGGGTCTGATTCCCAGCTTTGCTCTTAAGCAGTGTGAGAGAGTCTGGAAGAAAAAGGCCTCTCCTAAGGAAGGGACTTTGGCCTTCAGCTTTCCCCCCATAGCTGCACCTCTGGTGCCTCTAGTGTTGGGTGGGATTTGGTTGATCTAACCTCAACAACTGACATTTGCAGGAGGTCAAAGTCAACTGGGCCACCACCCCCAGCAGCCAGAAGAAAGACACCAGCAGTAAGTGTTGCTTTCAGAACCTCTCTTGATTTGCATCACCACCACTTTTAAAACCTAACCAAGGAGAGTCCTTTGCTTGCCTGCAGTCATGCTGGGATCCTCATCCTGAGAGATCAATTCACGTCTTTGTGTTAATTAGTTTCAGAACAAATTGAGGTCCCACCCTTGGCATCACCCAGCATGCACAAGGCAATGGTGACTTCTTCAACACAGAGACACAGAATCCCAAGCCTGCTTTGGGTTGAAGGGACCTTTAAGTTCATCCTGTCCAACCCCTCCCTGCCCTCAGCAGGGACAGCCCCAACCAGAGCAGGTTGCTCACAGCCCCACACCTGCAGAGGTGCCAGGCATGGGGGCAGTTCCATGTTGCCCAGAGAGGTGGGGACAGGCTCTCACCACTCTCAGCATCAACATTTTCTCCCTTCTCTCCAGTCTGAATCTCCCTCTTTGAGTTCAAACCATCTTCTTCATGCCTCCCAGGACACCTTTGGCCTTCTTGGCTGTGAGGGCACATTGCTGGCTCCTGGGCTGCTTCTTGTCCCCCAGCACTGCCAGGTCCCTCTCTGCAGGTCTGAGCTCACTCTGACCCATGGCTACAAGAGCTCACCTTGGACCACCAGCCCAAGGAGGTGGTGTAGTCCCCATCCCTGAAGGTGTCCAGAAAACCTGTGGCTGTGGCCCTTGGGGGCAGGGTTTGGTGACCACAGTGTTGTTGGTTGCTGGTTGAACTCAGTGATCTCAGAAGGCTTCTCCAAGCCAAACAGGTCCACAATTCACTTAGTAAGAATTAGCTTTGTAGACAACTGTGTTTTGGTGTGGCTTTGCACCAGCTGTGCTCTCAAGCCCTGACCTTCTTCCTTTGTTTTTCCCTCCCCAAGACCATTTCCATGTCTTTGTTGGAGACCTGAGCCCGGAGATCACGACGGAAGACATCAAAGCAGCCTTCGCGCCCTTCGGCAGAATATCGTAAGTGCTTTGTCAGTCTCTCGCAGCTTTCTCTCTCCTCCCACACACGGAGGCACCTCCTGGGCCACTGAGGAACTCCAGGAGTTGGCAGGAGCTCACCTTGAGCTGCTCATCCAGCAACTTTGGCCACCAAGCAGGGACGTTGTAAATGGAGTCCTTTAGAGCAGGCTTCAGACCAGTCACATCCAAGCAGTCCTGGTTTTCCCCTCCCAGGCTCCTGTGGCAAAGCAGCACTGGAAGATGTGACCTGCACCTGGGCTCTGCCTTTCCCTGGCCCTCTCTGCTCAGGTCACCATCACACCATGCAGCTCCTGGCTGCTTGAATCCCTCCTTGGGAGGCTTTGCATTCTTGCTGCCAGCCACCAGTAACCTGTATTACTTTTTCCCTCCCATCCCCCAGCCCCACTTAAATCCATTTTTCCTCCCCCAAACCATTTTTAACCTCTTCAGGACCACCCAGAGGCTACCTTGAAGCATCTGGTGCCGGGGGCAAGGCAAATCCTTGAACTGAAGGGCTCAACCCAAAGCTATGGGATGTTTTGGGGGCAAAGAGATGCCTCAGGTGCCCTGGTGTCCCGAGGTGGCACAGTGTGTGGCACTCAGGGTGTAGCAGAGTAAGGAGAAGGTTCCTTCATTCCAGCCTCCAAATGTAAACCATTAATTTTCCTTGTAGTGTTGTCTGTACTGGACATTGGAGTTTCTTGATGGTGGTGTAAGACCATAAAGTGCTTTGGAGTGTTGGGTAGTGAAGCATTTAATTGAAGTAAGTTTGGTTTATTTTGTTGTTTTTGTTGTTTTGGTTTGTTTTTTTAACTCCCCCTTCCCCCCCTCCCCCAAACCCCCTTAGAGTTCAGTGGTTTGCTCTCTTAAATGCCTTCTTCTGCTAAAGTTTAGAAACCAGAGATGTGACCAAGGCCATGAAACACTCAACTGCTCCTCTTGTCACCCAGAGTGGGCTCCCAAGGAGACATAGAATCAGAGAATTGCTTGGGTTGCAAAAGGCCACCAAAATCATCCAGTCCAACACCACCATGGTCACTAAACCCATGGCCCCAAGTGCCAAGGCCACACATTTCTTAGACACCTCCAGGGTTGAGGACTCCACCACACTCTGGCCAGGTGTCCTCTGGGTGGAATCATAAAGTGGTTTGAGTTGGAAAGGAGTTTAAAGATCATCCAGTTCCAACCACCCCTGACACCTTCCACTAAACCAGGTTGCTCAAGGCCCCATCCAGCCCAGCCCTGGACACCTCCAGGGAGAGGGCATCCAAAAGGAATGTTGGAATGTCATTCTGCTCCATGGTCCGTGCTCTTCAGGCCATCCCAGTGTAGGTTCTGGTTGGACATTAGGAAGAAGTTCTCTGCTATGAGGGTGGTGGAATACTGGAACAGGTTGCTCAGGGAGGTTGTAGAGACCCCATCCATGGAGGTGTTCAAAGATAGGCTGAGGGAGCTGGAGGTGTGCAGCCTGGAGAAGAGAAGGCTCCAGGGGGACCTCAGAGCTGCCTGCCAAGAGCTGGAGGGATCCTGCAGGAAGGCTGCAGAGAGACTTTTGCTGAGGGTGTCTAGAGCCAGGCCAAGGGGGAATGGTTTGGAGCTGAGGCAGAGCAGGGTTAGAGTGGAGCTGAGGAAGAAGTTCTTCAGTAGGAGGGTGGTGAGAGTTTGGAATAGGCTGCCCAGGGAGGCTGTGGCTGCCTGCTGCCTGGGGGTGTTCAGAGCCAGGTTGGATGATGCCCTGAGCAACCTGGGCTAGTGAGAGGTGTCCCTGCCCTCAGCAGAGGGTTGGAACTGAATGATCTTTAAGGTCCCTCCTAACCCAAACCAATTTGTGTCTGTGAACTGTGGCTGTGCATTGTCAAACCACAAAGCTCTGAGCACACAGAGCAGCTGAGCCAGGCTGCTCTAGAGGTGTCCCTGCCCATGCTGGGGAGCTTGGAGGAGATGATCTCTGAGGTCTCTTCCAACCTGAGCCATTCTGTGATTCTATACATCACAGAATGAATTGGGTTGGAAGGGACCCTAAGGCTGACCCAGTACCAACCCCCTGCCATGGGCAGGGACTCCTCCCACCAGCCCAGGTTGCTCAAGGTCTCTGAGACAGCTTCCAACCTGAACCATTCCATGCTTGCTGGGGCTCTGAGCAACCTGCTCCGCTTTGGAATGTCCCTGCTGACTGCAGGGGGGTTGGACAAGATGACCTCTAAAGGTCCCTTCCAATCCAAACCCTTCTATGATGCTGTCTTCTCTAGGAGAGCTTCCTGTGGTGGTAACAGAGAGGGGGAAGTGCTGCTCCTGCTTTGGGGGCACTCAACACCCATCCATGGAAAACTCTGCTTCAGCCTCACCCTCCAAACCCAAACTCAGCTCTTTGCTTCCCACAGAAGCCATAGGTTAAGAGCAGCCTCCACGAGGAGGTCTCCTTCCAAACCCCAGGGACTAAACACAACCCAAAGAGCCTCCAGTTCCTACTTGTTTAAATCCCACCTGGAAACCCTCCCCCTGCTGCTGTCTTCTCCAGTGGTGGAATGAAGTGACTTGAACTTTACCTGTTCCTCCTCAGCTCCTCATTTCCTGCAGGCTGCTGGAATATTTCCTGATTTTTGTTCTGTTCTTTGTGTTATTTTGGGATTTAAAAACTCAGCTTTTGGTTGAAGACCCAACCCAGGGTTGAGCTGCTGCATGATTTAAAAGCATAAGAAACAGGGTAGAGGGGGAGGAGGAGGAGGGATGCTCTGCCTCTGAGTTTTGGATCACTGTTTAAAGCCCTTTTTGTGGTTGTGGTTTCTTTTTGTGTTGGCTCTCCTCAGCCTTTCACCACTTCTCAAGTCTTTGTTTTTGCCACCTTTTCAGTTCAGGGTAAGCAGAGATGAGTTCTGCCACCCCCCTCCCTCTTTAGGCTCCTCAAAGCAAACCACACAAAGCTTTCCCACATGGCTCTTCTCAGGCAGTTTGGGATGTTTGAACCCCAGCTCTGAGCTAAAACAGGGGGATGTGACCCCAAACTTGAGCTAAAACAGGGACATGGAACCCCAAATCTGAGCTGAAACAGGAAAAAGGAAGAGAAAAGGGCAAAGGTGGTAGAAAAAAAGGGCAAAGAGGAGATGAGGAAAAGGGCAAAGAGGGGATGAGAACAGGGCAAAGAGGGGATGAGAACAAGGCAAAGAGGGGATGAGAACAGGGCAAAGAAGGGATGAAAACAGGGCAAAGAGGGGATGAAAACAGGGCAAAGAGGGGATGAGAACAGGGCAAAGAAGGGATGAGGACAGGGCAAAGAAGGGATGAAAACAGGGCAAAGGGGATGAGAACAGGGCAGAGGGGATGAGAACAGGGCAAAGAGGGAATGAGTGAGAACAGGGCAAAGAAGGGATGAGAACAGGGCAAAGGGGACGAAAAAGGCAAAGGCAGAAGAAATGGTTAAAGGTGAAGAAAGAAGGGGGAGAAGGAAAGAAAAAGGGCAAAGGTAGAAGGAAAGGGTAAAGGTGAAGAAAGAAGGGGGAGGAGGAAAGAAAAAGGGGAAGAGAAAAAAGGAAGAAGAGGGTGAAGGGGGAATACAAAAGGGTGAAGTGGGGAAGAAAAAGGGGGAAGGGAAAAAAGTGAAGGAGAGAAAAGGGGAAGATAAAAGGATGAAGAGGAAAGAAAAAGGATCAGAGAAAGGAAGAAAAGAGAGAAGGAGGAAGGAAAAAGGAAGGAACAGAAAGGTGAAGGGGGAAGAGGGGGGGAAAGTGGAAAGACAGAGGGTAGTGGGGAAGAAAATAGGGTGCAGGGGAATCTCCCAAAGGAGAGCAAGAAGATCTCTGCTGGAGCTGTGGCCATACCCTGGAGCCTCTGGTGCTGGTGTCAGTGCCATAGGCCAGCCTTGGCCATGGTTTAGCTCATCCCACAGCGTTCCCCTTGGCTGTAAGGCTCCACAAGAAGAGTTTAAGGAACCTTTTCTTGCCTGTGACGTTCCTCACCAGCCCACCAGGGGTTGATTTCCACAACCCTAAGCTCTGCTTGATGTCTCCAGCTGGTTTGCTGCTCTTTGTGCTCAGGGCTGAGAGTGGTGACCCCACAGCAGGAACATCTCCCAGCCAGAGAGCTGCCCCAGGAGAGCAGCTTGCAGCAGCAGCAGCAGCAGCAGCAGGGCTTAGCTCTGCTGCCTGCCTGCTGCCTCTCACTCCATCTCCTACCCCTATTTTGCAGAGTGCCTCTGAATGGCAGAATGGCCTTGGCCCAACTACAAGCTCCACTTGACAGGGGACAGCCTTTTAATCTCTTTCTTTACTCCTCTGCCTTTAAACATCTCCCTGGTTGCCAGGCAGACCTTGGGTGCCTGCTGGTGTGCAGCTGCAGTTGCTGTGTGCTAACCTTAGCTTCAAGATTTGGCTTTGGTGGCTTTGTCCCTTCAAGCTTTTCTCAAATCTCTCTGCCCACAACAAAAAAAAGGGGAAAGAAGAATTCAGTTAGTGCTTTTTTTTTGGTTTATTTGGTTGGTTTTATCAATTTTGGCCTCTTTTTACCAGTCTGAGGAGGTCCAGTGGTGTGTGGACAACCTGCATGGTTGAAGAGAGCCCTTCAGCTAACTTTAGCCTCCTCAGCCCTTCTCCTCCATAGCTGCTCTGACCATGCTTTATGTCCTTCACCATCTCTTAAGAGCCTTTGGAAGTGGGAGCTAATTTATCATCACTAATTAGAGAAGCTCTTTGCATTGCACCTTGACACCAACTCAGTGCTCATTTGGCTGCCACCTCCCTGGCAAAGCCTTTAGCCAGGCTGCTTTGATAGAGCTGAGAAGGCCCAGAAAGCAGCTGCTTGAGAGTGAAGGTGGAGGATGAAGATGAAGCTGTTAGCTGTGACCTGAGGTGGTCCAAGGTGTCCTTTGAAAGGTGCTGAGCTGCTTCTTGTTTCTCCTTTGTAGAGATGCTCGGGTGGTGAAGGACATGGCCACAGGGAAGTCCAAAGGCTATGGCTTCGTCTCCTTCTTCAATAAATGGGTGAGTGCTTGAGTCAGGGAATGGCTTGGGTTGGAAAAGGACCTTCAGGATCATCCAGTCCCACCCCCACCCAGGGCTCCTGCTGCTCTGCTCTTTGCAGCAGCCACACCAGGGAAGGAATAGCACCAGGGAATCTCAGACTGGTTTGGGTTGGAAGGACCTTTTAGAGGTCATCCAGGCCTCCAGCCAGCAGGGACAGCCCCAACCAGAGCAGGTTGTTCACAGCTCCAAACAACCTGACCTGTGATGGTGCCAAACATGGGGCAGCTGCCACCTTTCTGGGCACCCTCAGTGCCAAACATTTCTCCCTCCTCTCTGGCCTGAATCTGCTTCTTGGAGTTGAAACCATCTCCCCTTGGCCTGTCCCAACAGGCCCTGCTCAAAACTCTGTCCCCAGCTCTCTTCTCAGCCCCTTTAAGCACTGCAAAGTCAGCAGGAGGTCTCCCTGGAGCCTTTTCCAGCCTGAACACCCCCAGCTCTGCCAGCCTGGCCTCACAGCAGAGCCCTGCCAGCACTGCCGTGGCCTCCTCTGGCCACTCTCCAGCAGGTCCCTGTTTGTGCTGAGGGCTCCAGAGCTGCCCCTTCACTGCAGGGAGGGTCTCAGCAGAGCACAGCCTGCTCCCTGCTCCCTCTGCCCACACTGCCCAGGCCAGGCTGAGGCTATACAGGGAGCAGAATTCCATGGACCCCAACCTCCCCCCAGCTTCGCTTTCCCTCCTGCTGGGACACTTAGCTCTGGCTTTAGCATTCCTGAAGCATGTGGTGAGTGACCCCCACATGAGTGCTGTCCAGACATGACCAAGTAGTGTGCATCAAGGGTGGGGGGACCCCGGGTGGGGCCTAGCAGTGTCCTTCAGCCTGCCCAAATCCCCTTCTTCTGAAGCAGAGGTTCTCCTGGCACCTTTCAGGCTCGGGGCAGGGTGAGTGTGGTGCCATCACTGGCTGAGTTCCATCACCACTGGTGGCTTTTCTTCTCTCCCCCCACGCTGGGCAGGACGCTGAGAATGCCATCCAGCAGATGGGTGGGCAGTGGCTCGGGGGAAGGCAGATCAGAACCAACTGGGCCACCAGGAAACCTCCAGCTCCCAAGAGTACCTTTGAAAGTAAGTTCCTGGTGCTGTGGGACTTGGGCAGCCTCCTGAGGAGGGCAGAAGGGAAGCTGCAGGAGAGGGGCAGAAGCAGCTACAGAGGACAGAGAGTCCCTGGAACAGGGTCCAGCTGCTGAGTGAAGGAGCTTAGGAGCTGCCTCCTCACTGACAGCAGCTGTGTCGCCTCCGGGGAGGGGTCTCCTGGCTGCCTCCGGGGAGGGGTCTCCTTGCTGCCACCTGAGAGGGGTCTCCTTGCTGCCACCTGAGAGGGGTCTCCTTGCTGCCACCTGAGAGGGATCTCCTTGCTGCCACCTGAGAGGGGTCTCCTTGCTGCCACCTGGGAGGGATCTCCTTGCTGCCACCTGGGAGGGATCTCCTTGCTGCCACCTGAGAGGGGTCTCCTTGCTGCCACCTGAGAGGGGTCTCCTTACCACCACCACCGAGAGGGCTCCTTCGGCTTCTGCCCCAGCTTCTAAACTCAGCTTTTAGGGCTTTCTCAGTGCTTTTAGCTGGGGTCCAAAGTGGGGTGCAGGAGGAGAGGCTCTGGGGTCGTGGCAGCTGCTGGGCAGGCGCTTGCTGTCTGCACTCCACCTCTTGAGCCAGCTGGGGGTTGGCATGTCCCCGTGCCCAGCTCTGTGCCCAGCTCTGTGCCCAGCTGAGCAGCTCTCCAATCTCTTTAAAGCAAACACCAAACAGCTCTCCTACGAGGAGGTGGTCAACCAGTCCAGCCCCAGCAACTGCACGGTGTACTGCGGGGGGGTGACCTCAGGCCTGACAGGTACTGTGGTGGCCTCGCTCCGCTGCCGCCTCCCTCCCAGCTCTCCTTTGCCTTCTCCCCGCCCCCGGGTGGCCTCACTCTGCTGCCTTTGTTCTCCTGCTGCAGAGCAGCTGATGCGCCAGACCTTCTCTCCCTTCGGGCAGATCATGGAGATCAGAGTCTTCCCCGATAAAGGCTACTCCTTTGTCAGGTGGGTCCTTGGGCTGCTGCTGCTGAGCTCGGCCAGGTTCCTTCCTGGAGCTGTGGAATGGGTTGGAAAGGAGCTCAAAGATCAGTCAGTTCCTGTCATGGGCAGGGACATCTCTCATCATAGAATCACAGAATCAGGCAGGGTTGGAAGGGAGCACAAGGAGCAGGCAGTGCCAACCCCCTGCCATGCCCAGGGACACCCTACCCTAGAGCAGGCTGCACACAGCCTCAGCCAGCCTGGCCTCAAACACCTCCAGCCATGGGGCCTCAACCCCCTCCCTGGGCAGCCCCTGCCAGGCTCTCACCACTCTCCTGCTCAACAACTTCCTCCTCACCTCCAAGCTGACTCTCCTCACTTCCAGCTTTGCTCCATTCCTCCCTGGGGAAAGGAGTGTCCCCCTTCCATTCCTGGGACACTCTGGCTGGCTCCTGTTGGACTCTCTGGCAGACTCCTGGGGGACTCTGAGCTCTGGCTGACTCCTGGGGGACTCTGAGCTCTGGGACTCCTGGGGGACTCTCTGAGATTCCTGGGGGACTCTGGCTGACTCCTGGGGGACACTCTGAGACTCCTGGGCCTCCCTGAGCTCTGGGACTCCTGGGGGACTCTGAGCTCGGGGACACTCTGGCAGACTCCTGGGGGACTCTGAGCTCTGAGACTCCTGGGGGACTCTCTGGCTGACTCCTGGGGGACTCTCTGGCAGACTCCTGGGGGACTCTCTGGCTGACTCCTGGGGGACTGTGAGCTCTGAGACTCCTGGGGGACTCTGAGCTCTGGATGACTCCTGGAGGACTCTCTGGCAGACTCCTGGGGGACTCTCTGGCAGACTCCTGGGGGACTCTCTGGCAGACTCCTGGGGGACTCTCTGGCAGACTCCTGGGGGACTGTGAGCTCTGAGACTCCTGGGGGACTCTGAGCTCTGGATGACTCCTGGAGGACTCTCTGGCAGACTCCTGGGGGACTCTCTGGCAGACTCCTGGGAGACTCTGAGCTCTGGGACTCCTGGGGGACTCTGAGCTCTGGATGACTCCTGGAGGACTCTCTGGCTGACTCCTGGGGGACTCTGAGCTCTGGCTGACTCCTGGGGGACTCTGAGCTCTGGCTGACTCCTGGGGGACTCTGAGCTCTGGCTGACTCCTGGGGGACTCTGAGCTCTGAGACTCCTGGGGGACTCTCTGGCTGACTCCTGGGGGACTCTCTGGCTGACTCCTGGGGGACTCTCTGGCAGACTCCTGGGGGACTCTCTGGCAGACTCCTGGGGGACTCTGAGCTCTGGGACTCCTGGGGCACTCTGAGCTCTGGGACTCCTGGGGGACTCTGAGCTCTGGATGACTCCTGGAGGACTCTCTGGCTGACTCCTGGGGGACTCTGAGCTCTGGCTGACTCCTGGGGGACTCTGAGCTCTGGGACTCCTGGGGGCTCTCTGGCAGACTCCTGGGGGACTCTCTGAGACTCCAGGCCCCCCTGAGCTCTGGGACTTGTGTGCCCACAGGTTCAGCTCCCACGAGAGCGCGGCGCACGCCATCGTCTCCGTCAACGGCACCACTATAGAAGGTCACATCGTGAAGTGCTACTGGGGCAAGGAGACACCAGACATGATCAGTCCTGTTCAGCAGGTCAGAACTTCTCCTCTGCTGCCTAAGTCTTGGTTGGAAAGCTCTGAAGTGGTTGTAAAACCTCTGGTGTGCTGCGTGTCACTGGTGATAGAGCTTACACCGGTGACTGGCTGAAGGGTTGGACTTAGAAGAGGCCTTCAAGGCCTTTAAGCAAGAAGTTGTTTGCAGTGAGGGTGGTGAGACACTGGCACAGGTTGCCCAGGGAGGTTGTGGAGCACAGAAGCACAGAATGTGATCAAAGATCACATTCTATGCATCTGTGCTCCACAACCTCCCTGGAGGTGTTCAAGGCCAGGCTGGATGAGACCTTGAGCACCCTGAGCTGATGGGGAGGTGTCCCTGGAGGGGTTGGAAATAGATGAGCTTTAAGGTCCCTTCCAACCCAAACCATTCTGTCAATCCTCAAGTCCAAACCTTAAGCCAGCACTGCTTCAGGACACCACCAACCCATGGCCCTCAGCACCACAGCTCCATGGCTTTCGAACCCCCTCCAGGGATGGGAACTCCACCACTGCCCCATGGCAGCCTGAGCCAGGCCTGGACACTTCAGAGGATGAAATTGTTCCTCCTGTCCAACCTAAACCTATCCTGGGACAACTTGAGGCCATTTCCTCTTGTCCTATCTTGTTGGCACAAGAGCTCAACCCCCACTTAGTTCCACCCTCACTCCCCACCCTCATGAATTTCTTCCTCACCTCCACTCAATCTCCCCTCAAGAATTTCTTCCTCACCTCCACTCAATCTCCACTCAAGAATTTCTTCCTCACCTCCACTCAATCTCCACTCAAGAATTTCTTCCTCACCTCCACTCAATCTCCCCTCAAGAATTTCTTCCTCACCTCCACTCAATCTCCCCTCAAGAATTTCTTCCTCACCTCCACTCAATCTCCACTCAAGAATTTCTTCCTCACCTCCACTCAATCTCCACTCAAGAATTTCTTCCTCACCTCCACTCAATCTCCACTCAAGAATTTCTTCCTCACCTCCCCTCAACCTCCCTTCTCCTTCATTCTCTCACAAGTCCCTCCCCAGCTCTCCTGCAGCCTCTTCAGACACTGGAATGCTGCTCTGAGTTCTCCCTGAAGCCTTCCCCAGGCTGAACAAGTCCCTTCCTCCTCTCAGGCAGCTGTAGAGACCCCAAAAGGTCTCCCCTCAGCCTCCTTCTCCCCAGCTCCCTCAGCTGCTCCTTCCCCTCCAGCCCCTTCCCCAGCTTGGTTGCTCTTGTCAGAATGTGTGATGTAAGCTTCTGGAGGTAGCTCCTAGCACAGTGTGGACACTGTTTGGAGTGTTTGGAGCTGCTGCTGACCCTGGCTGCTTGCCTTGCAGAACCAGATCAGCTACCCCCCAGCCTATGGGCAGTGGGGGCAGTGGTATGGCAGTGCCCAGCTCGGACAGTATGTGCCCAACGGTTGGCAGGTGCCTGCCTATGGTGTCTATGGGCAGGCCTGGAACCAGCAGGGCTTCAAGTGAGTATTGCATGGAGTGCTTGAGGTTGGAAAAGACCTTTCAGACTGAGTCCAAACATCAGCCCAGCACAGCCCCAGGGCACCACCAAGCCCTCAGCACCACAGCTCAAAAGCCCTCCAGGGATGGGGACTCTTATCACTGCCCTTGGCCAGCCTGGCGCAGGCCTGGACAAGCCTCAAGGGGAAGAAATTGTTCCTCGTGGCCAAACTAAACCTGTCCTGGGGCAACCTGAGGTCATTTCCTCTCGTCTTGTTGCTTGGCAGCAGAGCCCAACCCTCACCTGGCTGCAGCCTCCTCTCAGGGAGCTGTAAAGACCCAGAAAGTTTCCTCTCAGCCTCCTCCTCCCCAGCTCCCTCAGCAGCTCCTCCCCAGCCTTGTTCTCCAGACCCTTCCCTACCTTTCTTGCCCTTCTCTGGGCCTGCTCCAGCTCCTCTATGTCTTTTTTGGAGTGAGAAGCCCAAAAAAGACCCCAGCACTTAAACTGTGCCCTCCCCAGTGCCCATTCCAGGGGTACAGTCCCTGCCCTGCTGCTGCTCATACCACTGCTGCTCCAGGCCAGGCTGCTGCTGCTGCCTCTTTGCCCACCTGGGCACCTCCTGGCTCATCTCCAGGTGACAGTCGACTAACACCTCCTGCTTCCTTTCCCACTGAGCACTTTCCAGCCTGGAGCCTTCCTGGGGTGGTTGGGACCTAAGAGCAGCCCGTGGCATTGTTCAGCCTCATCCCATTGGCACATCCCTCCAGGACCCTCTGCAGTCCATTTGTGGAGGACCCTCGGAGAATAACCGAGATTGGTTGCAACCCCTTGGGGTGTGGAGGTTGAGGCTGGGCTGCAGGGAGGGAGGTATTGATCACCCTTATTAAGCTCTGCTCACTAACGAGGTTGCTTTTCTTCTCCTCAATGACAGCCAAACTTGGGGTGTGCAGTTTGAGGCTGGGGGTGGGCTGCAGGGAGGGAGGTATTGATCACCCTCATTAAGCTCTGCTCACTAACGAGGTTGCTTTTCTTCTCCTCAATGACAGCCAAACTTGGGGTGTGCAGTTTGAGGTTGGGGGGTGGGCTGCAAGGAGAGATATTGATCACCCTCATTAAGCTCTGCTCACTAACGAGGTTGCTTTTCTTCTCCTCAATGACAGCCAAACTTGGGGGGTGCAGTTTGAGGCTGGGGGTGGGCTGCAAGGAGAAGTTTCTTTTCTTCTCAATGCCAGCCAAACTTGGGGTGTGCAGTTTGAGGTTGGGGGGTGGGCTGCAAGGAGAGATATTGATCACCCTCATTAAGCTCTGCTCACTAATGAAGTTGCTTTTCTTCTCCTTAATGACAGCCAAACTTGGGGGGTGCAGTTTGAGGCTGGGGGTGGGCTGCAGGGAGGGAGGTATTGATCACCCTCATTAAGCTCTGCACACTAATGAGGTTTCTTTTCTTCTCCTCAATGCCAGCCAAACGCAATCCTCAGCTGCATGGATGAGCACCACCAGCTACGGGGTGCAACCACCCCAGGGCCAAAACGGAAGCGTGCCAGGGTACCGTGTGGCAGGCTTTGAGACGCCGTGAAGGTGGTGGGGATGAGGGTGGAGGGCAACAATCCCCCAGCTGGGAGAGGAATCTCTTAGATTCTGTCTTAATTTATTGAAGAGAAAAAAACAAAACAACAACAACCCCCTCCCAAAAAAAAAACCCCAAAACCACAACCCAAAACCCCACCACAACCCCCCCCCAGAACTAACAAAAACTACAAACCAAAACCCACAAGCACCAAGGAATTGATATTTCCATCCACTTGGGTTAAAAAAGTGACCAAAAAAAGGAAACAAACCCCAAACTCACCCCAAAAATGAGCTGCTGGATAGCTGCCAACTTTTTGCTTTCCTTTTTTGGGTTTCTTCCCCCCCCTCCCCCTTTTCCAGGTGTTTTTAATTATTGTTGTTCCAAATCCGTGGATTTCAAACCACCACAAAACGCAGGGACCTGCTGCCACCTGCAGAGAACCGAAAAGGGAGGCAGCAAATTGCACAGCAGGTTCTTTTGTTTGGGGGGAGGGGGAGAGGGGTTGTTGAGTGTTGTTTTCTTCCTTCATTTGCCCTTCCTTCGTTTTCCCTCCCTTCCTCCCTCTCCCTTCATTTGCCCTCTCTTCTTTCCTTCCTTCTGCCTTCCTTCCTTTGCCCTCTCTCCTTTCCTTTGCCCTTCCTTCTTCTCTCCCTCCCTTCCTTCCTTTGCCCTCCCTCCCTTCCTTCCTTTGCCCTTCCTTCCCTCCTTCCCTCCTTCCCTCCTTCCTTCCTTCCTTCCTTCCTTCCTTCCTTCCTTCCTTCCTTCCTTCCTTCCTTCCTTCCTTCCTTCCTTCCTTCCTTCCTTCTCTTCGCCCGCCCTTCCTCCCCTCCCTCCCCTTCCTCCCCTCCCTCCCTCCCTCTCTCCCTCCCTCCCTTCCTTCCTCCCTTCCTTCCTTCCTTCCTTCCTTCCTTCCTTCCTTCCTTCCTTCCTTCCTTCCTTCCTTCCTTCCTCCCTCCCTCTGTCCCTCCCTCTCTTCCTTCCTTTCTTCCTTCCTTCCTTTTTTCCTCCCTCCCTTCCTTTGCCCTTCCTCCCTCCCTTCCTTTGCCCTCCCTTTCCCTCCTTCCTTTGCTCTCCTTCTGCCCTCTCCCTCCATCTGCCCTTCCCCTCCTTCCCCTCTTTCCATTCCAAGTGTATTATAAACCCTTGTACAAAGGAACCAAACCCATCCTAGCTAAGAGAAAAGCAAAGCCAAAACATGCAAAGAGCCTCTTGTACAAAGCCCTCCCCCTGCCCTCTTCTTCCTCTTCTTCCCCCTGGGGCTGTTTCTCGATGATAACTTTTCTGTTTACATCATTTTTTGGGGGGGGGGGAGGTGCGGGGGGGGGGATTTGTAGCATCTTTTTCAGGGCCTTAAGGAGGGGACAAAAAACATAGGGGAGGGAGAGAGGGAGGGGGGGAGAGGGAAATGCTGCTTGGAGCCTGAGGGCAGCAAAAATGCTGCTCCTGGAAGGAGATGAAATTTCCTCTGGCTCAGCTGCGTCGTCCTTGGGGTTCTGGGGATGGAATTTTTTGCTTGGTTGCTGTTGCTTGGTTTTGATTTTTTGGTTTTGGTTTGCTTTTGGGTTTGTTTTTTTTTTTTTTACCAATTTCTACATTTTTTCATGGACTGATTCTGTAAAAAAAAAAAAAAAACAACAAAAAAAAAACAGAAAAGCAAAACAAACAAAGAAATCTTTGAGCAAATTGAATATTTTGCACAACTGTTGAGTGCCTCTGATGGAGTCTTTGTGGTTCGTGGTTTAGGCTTGAGAAGTGTGGCCAGTGCCAGCTGCAGGAGGCTCCACGCAGTCACAGAGTGCAGTGCCCTGCAGCTGGGTCATGCAGGCTGGGGGCAGAGTGGGCTGAGAGCAGCCCTGAAGGAAGAGGCTTGGGGGTGCTGGGTGCTGAGCAGCTCCCCAGCAGCCAGCAGTGCCCTCCTGCAGCCCTGAAGGAACTAGACTTAGAATGATAGAACCAAGCAGGTTGGCAGAGAGCTCCAAGCTCACCCAGCCCAGCCTGGCACCCAGCCCTGCCCAACCAACCAGCCCATGGCACTCAGTGCCCCAGACAGCCTTGGCTGCAACACCTCCAGCCATGGGCACTGCACCACCTCCCTGGGCAGCCCATTCCAGTGCCAATCACTCTCTCTGACAACAACTTCCTCCTCACCTCCAGCCTCAACCTGCCCTGACACAGCTTCAGCCTCTGGCCCCTTCTGCTGGCCCTGCCTGCCTGGCAGCAGAGCCCAACCCCACCTGGCTACAGCCTCCCTGCAGGCAGCTGCAGGCAGCAATCAGCTCTGCCCTGAGCCTCCTCTGCTGCAGGCTGCACCCCCCCAGCTCCCTCAGCCTCTCCTCACAGGGCTGTGCTCCAGGCCCCTCCCCAGCCTTGCTGCCCTGCTCTGGGCACCTTCCAGCACCTCAACATCTCTCTGCAATGGAGCAGCCCAGAACTGGACACAGCACTGCAGGGGTGGCCTGAGCAGTGCTGAGCACAGGGGCAGAAGCAGCTCCCTTGTCCTGCTGCCCACACTGCTCCTCAGCCAGCCCAGGATGCCATTGGCTCTGCTGCCCCCCTGGGCACTGCTGCCTCCTCTGCAGCTCCTCTCTGCCAGCACCCCCAGGGCCCTCTCTGCCTGCCTGCTCTCAGCCTGTAGCAGTGCTGGGGGTTATTGTGGCCTCCCACCAGGGCAGGCTGGAGTTGGATGCCCCTCGGGTGCCCGCGGGCAGGGTCCGGGTCGGGGTCCGCAGGCGCCGACACTGCGCACGTGGCGGCTGCCGCAGGGGCTGCTGGGAGCAGCAGCTCCTCCAGCGACTACAACTCCCAGCAGCCTCGGCGCCCTTCCCCACGTGGTGTGGGCGAACCAATCAGAAGCGAGCGGCCGCCGTTCCGGGGGCGGAGCTCCGGGCGCGGCGGGTCCGGGCAGGGTCCGGGGGGCGCTCAGGTACCGGGGAGGGGATTGGGGGTGGCGGAAGGGAACCGGGTGTGGGTCCGCGGGACAGGCGGGGACATCACAGAGGGAGGGAAGCGGCGGGGCGAGAATGGCGGCGGGGTGCGACGTCACGGCGGTGACGTCAGCGCGGCGCAGCGGGGAGGGGGCGAGCCCGGGGCAGGGGGCGGAGGGGGAGAGGCTTGAGGCTGCCCGGGGAGGGCTCGGGGGCTGCGTGAGAGGTGACCGGGATGGGGGGGAGGGGGGTGAGGCCCCGCGGGGCCTTCCGGTCTCCCGCGGGGTTCGTCCGGGCAGCCGCCGGAGTGGGACCGAGCGCCCCGAGGTGTGCCCCGCGGTGTGCCCCGCGGTGTGCCTCTCGGTGTGCCCCGAGGTGTGCCCCGCGGTGTGCCCCGCGGTGTGCCTCTCGGTGTGCCCCGCGGTGTGCCCCTCGCTGTGCCCCTCGCTGTGCCCCTCGCTGTGCCCCTCGCTGTGCCCCTCGGTGTGCTCCCTCGGTGTCCCCCCTCGGTGTGCCCCGCGGTGTGCCCCTCGGTGTGCCCCGCGGTGTGCCCCGCGGTGTGCCCCGCGGTGTGCCCCCTCGGTGTGCCCCGCGCTGTGCCCCCTCGGTGTGCCCCCTCGGTGTGCCCCCTCGGTGTGCCCCGCGGTGTGCCCCTCGCTGTGCCCCTCGCTGTGCCCCGCGATATGCCTCTCGGTGTCCCCCTCGGTGTCCCCCTCGGTGTGCCCCGCGGTGTGCCCCTTGCTGTGCCCCTCGCTGTGCCCCTCGGTGTGCCCCGCGGTGTGCCCCGCGCTGTGCCGGGGGCGCCTGAAGGACGGGCTCCGGCTGGAGGGTGCTGGACGGGCTGGGTCCGTGTGAGCCTCATGTCCGCAAGAGGGCCCGGGACAGCCCCGGTACCGGTCAGGGGTCCGGGTGAAAGGCTGGAGCACAGCCCTGGGAGGAGAGGCTGAGGGAGCTGGGGGGGTGCAGCCTGCAGCAGAGGAGGCTCAGAGCAGAGCTGATTGCTGCCTGCAGCTGCCTGCAGGGAGGCTGTAGCCAGGTGGGGTTGGGCTCTGCTGCCAGGCAGGCAGGGCCAGCAGAAGGGGCCAGAGGCTGAAGCTGTGTCAGGGCAGGTTGAGGCTGGAGGTGAGGAGGAAGCTCCTGGCAGAGAGAGTGATTGGCACTGGAATGGGCTGCCCAGGGAGGTGGTGCAGTGCCCATGGCTGGAGGTGTTGCAGCCAAGCCTGGCTGGGGCACTGAGTGCCATGGTCTGGTTGGTTGGGCAGGGCTGGGTGCCAGGCTGGGCTGGCTGAGCCTGGAGCTCTCTGCCACCCTGCCTGGTTCTGTGCCTCAGTGAGAGGCTCTCAGAGCCTCACTGCCAGAGGCTCCTCGGAGCTCCTCTGAAGTCTCCTTCTCGCTCCTCAGCTGCCAGCCCCAGTGCAGGACCTCAGCTCTGTGCTGCCCACACAGGCCTGTGCCTGCTGCCCTGGGCAGTGCTGTCCCTCAGGTCGGCTCTGGCAGCTGCCCCCCATGTCCCCCCCGCCCCAACTTCAGTGCCTTTAAAGCTCTTTAACCCCCAGGGCTTGGGCCCAGAGGGTGCAGCTGCCAAAAGCTCCCTGGTTTGGCCTCGCTTTTCCTCCTGAAACTGGGAGCTGGCAGGGGATGGGTACCAGGGTAGAAGTGCCAGGGTCTGGGGTGTCCACGATGGAACTGTTGGAGCAGGGCCAGAGGAGGTCCTGGCAGGGCTCTGCTGTGATGCCAGGCTGGCAGGGCTCTGCTATGATGCCAGGCTGGCAGAGCCGAGCTTGGGCAGCCTGGGCAAGGCTCCAGGGAGACCTCTTGGTGGCCTTGCAGAGCTTAAAGAGGCTGAGCAGAAAGCTGGGGGCAGAGTTTTGAGCAGGCCCTGTCGGGACAGGCCAGAGGGGGATGGTTTGAACCCCAAAAGGCAGATCCAGACCGGAGAGGAGGGAGAAATGTTTGGCACTGAGAGCCTTGGCCCAGGCTGCCCGGAGGCAGCAGCTGCCCTGTGCCTGGCACCGCTTGGGGTGCAGTAAGCATCCTGCTCTGCTTGGGGCTGTCACTACTGCCTGCAGCAGGGTTGGGAGTTGCCCTGGGTGACCTCTCTGAATCTCCCTTCACCCCAAACCAGCCTGGCATCCTCTGCTGTGCCAATGCCAACCCCCTTGGCACGCTCTGCCCCGTGCCCAGCTCGCCCTGCGCCCATCCCTCGCTGCCTTCTCCCCCCGCAGGTCTGCCAGAGCATGGAGCCAGCCTCGCTGAGGACCAAAGTCCCTTCCTTCCTCTCTGACCTGGGCAAGGCCACGCTGAGGGGCATCCGGAAGTGCCCTCGCTGTGGCACCTACAATGGCACCCGGGGGCTGAGCTGCAAGAACAAGACCTGCGGCACCGTCTTCCGCCACGGCAGCCGCAAGCAGCCCCCCGTGGACGCCGTCAAGATCATCACAGGCAGCCCCCTGCAGGTCTACTCGGTCAGGCAGAGGGACAGAGGTGCCGAGCAGAGAGGCTTCGTGGAGCTGGGGCTGTCAGAAACCACCATCCAGACGGTGGAGGGCACCATCATCACCCAGCTCCGCTCCGGGCGCTGCCACCTGCCCTCCTGCCTGAAGGCAGCAGCCCGAGGGGGGGTGGAGAGCCAATGCCAGCATGTCAAGCTGGCCCTCAGCTGCCAGACAGAGGCCACCCCTCTGGCCCTGAAGAGCTCAGTGCTCAGCTCCATGCAGGCATCCCCTGAGACCAAAGAGAGCCTCTGGCAGTTGGCCACGGAGCCCACGGGGCCACTGGTGCAGAGAGTCACCAAGAACGTCCTGGTGGTCAAGTGCCAGCCCAGCCAGAGGCACAGCCTGGGCTACCTCCACGCCTCCTTCGCCCGCAAGGTGGGCACCAAGTCCTTGGGGGACGCCAAGTTCTCGTGTTCCTGCCAAGCTGTGAAGGCTGGCAAAGGTGGCACGGCCCAGGAGGAGGAGGAGGAGGAGGAGGAGGAGGAGGCAGCAGCCAGGCCAGCCCCGCGCTGCATTCACTTCTTCGCCTGCCTCTGCGCCTTGGCCAGCGACGAGAGCCTGGCACAGGAGTTCTCTGACTTCCTCTCCTGGGATGCTGGAGGTAGGTTGAGGGGAGGGTGGGGGAGGCTCAGAAGGGTTTTTGGAGGGGCTGGGGTGAGGCTGATGCCTGCCTCCACCTCTTCCCTGCTGGCTCCCTGGCTCCGCTGGCGCTGCCCTGATGCCAGCTGCTCAGCTGAGCTTTGCTGTCCTGCCCCCTCCCGCTGGCAGCAGAGGGCTTGGGTGGGTGGAGGCTGAGGTCTGGGGAGTGGGAGGGGATGGAGCTAGCTCCAGCTGGGCACGGGTGGTGCCTCCCAGGGTCGCTGCTGGGATCAGTTCCCATCAGTGGGCTGGATGAGGGGATGGAGGCTCCCTCAGCCAGCCTGCAGGTGGCACAGAGCTGGCAGGCAGAGCTGAGCTGCTGGCAGGCAGAGCTGAGCTGAGCTGCTGGAGGCTTGGAGACTCCACAGAGGGTCCTGGCCAGGCTGGATCCATGGCCTGAGACCAAAGGGATGAGGTTCAACGGTGCCAAGGGCTGGGTCCTGCCCTTGGCTCACAGCAACCCCAGGAAGGCTCCAGGCTGGAGGCTGCCCCATGGCAAAGGCCCTGGGGAGTGCTGGTTGGCAGCAGCTGGTTGGCAGCCAGGGGGTGCTCAGATGGGCAAGGAGGGCAGCAGCAGCCTGGCCTGGAGCAGCAGTGGTGTGGGCAGCATGGAGCAGGGCAGGGATTGTGCCCCTGGGCTGGGCACTGGGGAGGGCAGAGACTGAGTGCTGGGGTCAGGTTTGGGCTCCACCCAGGGGGAGCTCCTGGGGAACCTCTCTCCCAGGGCAGGAATTGGTCCCCTGGGGGGGTGCCCTGCACCCCAGTAGTCACCCCTGGATCATCCTCCCCTGCCTTTAGGCACCCAAAGGTGAAACTTCCCCAAGCTGGGGAGGTAAAATCCTCCCCCACCTCCCTGTGCCCCCCTGGCTGTGCCCACCTGGAGGCCTGGGAGGGCTCTGGGGTTTCTCTGGGGGAGCTTGGAGGGTCTGGAAGGGGGAGAGGGAGATATGAGACCCCCCCCCCGGCCCCTGGCTGAGGTTCTTTGGTGGACTCAGGCCTCTTTGTC
This sequence comes from Pogoniulus pusillus, assembly GCF_015220805.1. Taxonomy (NCBI): domain Eukaryota; kingdom Metazoa; phylum Chordata; class Aves; order Piciformes; family Lybiidae; genus Pogoniulus; species Pogoniulus pusillus. Next base: position 4,339,022 of record NC_087305.1, on the reverse strand, counting down.
CAGGTCTGAAGGGCCTCGTGGTGCCTCCCTTGCTCAGCAGCCCCCAGGCCCCAGTAGAGGCTGGGGAGGTGACTGCAGCCAGGCCGAGGAAGAGGAGGAAGGAGGTGACAGTGCCTGGTGAGTCCCTGGGGGACAGGGAGGGTAGCACCTGAGGCCCAAAGTCATTCATCACCTGGCTGGCACTGCCACGGGAGAGACACCCACGGGCACCTGCTGAGCTCACAGCCACCTCTGGTGCCAAGGGGAGGGCTTTGAGGGGGGGCTCTGAGTGGCAGCAGAGCCTGCTGGGGGGCAGTAGTGGTGGGAAGGGGGGAGAGGGTCGGGGGGGGTGGTGAGAAGATGGAGAGGGTCGGGGGGGTGGTGAGGAGGTGGAGAGGGTCGGGGGGGTGGTGAGGAGGTGGAGAGGGTCGGGGGGGGGGTGGTGAGGAGGTGGAGAGGGTCGGGGGGGTGGTGGTGAGGGGGTAGAGAGGGTCGGGGGGGTTGGTGAGGGGGTGGAGAGGGTCGGGGGGGGTGGTGGTGAGGGGGTGGAGAGGGTCGGGGGGTGGTGGTGAGGGGGTGGAGAGGGTCAGGGGGGGTGCTGAGGGGGTGGAGAGGGTCGGGGGGGGTGCTGAGGGGGTGGAGAGAGCTGTGGGCAGAGCCCCCCAGGCCCTGTGCCCTGACTGCCTCCCACCCCCCAGGGGCCCCAGGCCCCCTCCTGGCCCAAGCCACAGCTCACAGCCAGCCCAGGAGGAGCAGCCTGAAGAAGCCATCGGTGCCCTCCCTGAAGAGACAAGGTAGGGCTCAGCTGTGCCAGGCCTTGGCACGGGGCAGGCACCACCAGAGCCCCTGTGCAGGGCACAGCCAAGCCTGCTCCAGCCGTGCCTTGGGCACCTGAATGTGGCTCTGGCTGGCTGCAGCTGTGCTGGTTGCAGTGGGGCAGTGCCAATGTCCTCCCAGGGGAGCTCTTTGGTGCAGTCCTTGGTGCCCTTGCTGGCTCTGAGCATGGCAGGGACAGTGCCAGAGCCTCCCAAGGTGGCACTTGGGCAGCCTGCTCCAGGCCTCAGCACCCTCACAACAAACAACTTTCTCCTCCTCCTCTTCACATGCAACCTCCTGGGGTCCACTCTGTGCCCTCTGCCCCTTGGCCTGGCACTGGGCACCACTCAGCAGAGCCTGGCCCCAGCCTCTTGCCCCCCACAGCTGCTTCAGCTCTTGCTCAGCACTGCTCAGATGCCCTCTGGGGCTGCTCTCCTGCAGGCTCTCAGCCCCAGGGCTCAGCCTTTGCTGCTGCCAGAGCTGCTCCAGGCCCCTCAGCATCTGCCCAGCCTGCCCTGGACTCTCTGCAGCCCTTCCCTGTCCCTCTGCCCCTGGGCAGCACAGACCTGGCCCCAGCACTGCAGCTCTGGGCAGAGCAGAGGGCACCAGACCCTCCCTTGCCCTGCTGCCCACACTCTTCTCCATGCCCCCCAGGACACCACTGGAGCCTTCTTGGCCACCAGGGCACACTGCTGGCTCCTGGGCACCTTCCTGCCCCCAGCACTGCCAGCTCCTTCTCCTTGCAGCTGCTCCCCAGCAGGTCCCTCCTCAGCTGTCCTGCTGCAGGAGGTTGTTGCTGCCCAGGGGCAGGATCCTGCCCTTGCCCTGCCTGAGCTTCCTCTCCCCCAGCTGCCAGCCTGGCAAAGGCTCATTGGATGCCAGCACAGCCTGATGCCCTGGCACCACTCTTCCAGCCTGGCATCATCAGAGAGTGGCTCAGAGTCCCCTTGCACCACCAGAGAGTAGCTCAGGGTGCCTTGGCACCACCAGAGAGTAGCTCAGGGTGCCTTGGCACCACCAGAGAGTGGTTCAGGGTCCTTTAGCTGTATCAGAGAGTGTCTCAGGGTGCCCTGGCACCACCAGAGAGTGGTTCAGGGTTCTTTAGCTGTATCAGAGAGTGGCTCAGGGTGCCCTGGCACCACCAGAGAGTGGTTCAGGGTCCTTTAGCTGTATCAGAGAGTGACTCAGAGCCCCCTGGCACCACCAGAGAGTGGTTCAGGGTCCTTTAGCTGTATCAGAGAGTGGTTCAAGGTCCCCTGGCACCACCAGAGAGTGGCTCAGGGCACCCTGGCACCACCACAGAGTGGCTCAGGAGACCCCCAGCAGATCCCTCCTCACCTTTACCGCCGCAGGAGGTTGTTGCTGCGCAGGGGCTCAGCTCCTTGCCCTGCTTTAACCTTGACTTGGTGACCCTCAGTGGGTTCTGATTTGCCTTTGCCACTCCCTTGCAGGCTGCAACCAGCTGCTGGACGAGTCCCAAGTGTCCCTTTCCTTCCAGGAGTGGCTTGCCAGTGTCACCGAGCGCATCCACCAGACCATGCACTACCAGTTCGAGGGTGAGGCTCTGGGCACCACCTCTGGGCACCTCTTCAGGTCCTTACCCAACCTCTTGCTGGCAGCCAAAGTCCATCTTCTGAAGGACCTGACCAACAGATCATTTCTTCCCCCCTCTCACACACACCCCCTCCCTGAGAGGTTCTTCTTGGCTTGGGTTCATTGGAATGGTTTAAGGTTGGAAGGGACCTCAAAGCTCAGCGAGTTCCAAACCCAGAGGTAGGGACAAGTCCTGCTCGAAGGAGGTCACTCAGGGTCTCATCCAGCCTGGTCCTCAGCACCTCCAGGGAGGTTGTGGAGCACAGAGTCACAGAATGTGATCAAAGATCACATTCTGTGACTCTGTGCTCCACAACCTCCCTGGGCAAACCTGTGCCAGGGTCTCACCACCCTCCCTTCCTAACATCCAGTTTCAATCTCCCCTCTGCCACTTCTCCCATTCCAAGCCCTTCTCAATAATCCCTCTCCAACCTTCCTGTAGCCTCCTTCAGATCCTGGAAGCTCATTCCAAGCTCTCCTGGAAGCCTTCTCCTCTCCAGGCAGTTCATACACCCCAGAGGTGCTGCTGCTTCCCCTTAGGGTTGGGACAGTCCTTGTTGGGATGAGCTTTGGGGAGGTCTTTAGAGCCCACCTCAAAGATGAGGCTCCAAACACCTCTGCAGGAGAACTTCTCTTGCCAAGCAGCAGGAGGAGACTCTTGAAGGTGTCACCTAAGACAGAGCCCCACAGCTGCATGCCCTGCAAGGTGGCCTTGGGTGACAGTGACAGCTCAGAGCCACCTTTGAGGCTCAACGACCTCAGAGGTCCTCCTTAAAGACAGTTCTGGGGTCGTTGCCTCACCCCTAGGAGACTCAGCAGGGACTGGAGGTCCCAAGGGGCTTGGTCCCCTTGCTGAGCACCTCAAGATGAGGTGGGCAAGGACAGGGCTGAAGCAGGTCCAGAGCTGATGGGAGGGCTGGGGGAGCTCCTGCAGGCTGGCACCTGGGGCTGGCACTGCTTAGAAGGAGCTGAAAGGGACACACAAGGACCACCAGGTCCAACTCTCTGCTCTTCACAGGGCACAGCAGGGTCTGGGGAGGTGGGGGGCAGGAGAGCAGGTGGCATCCTGGGCAGGCTCAGGAGCAGGGTGGCCAGCAGGAGCAGTGCAGTCCTGCCCCTGTGCTCAGCACTGCTCAGGCCACACCTTGAGTCAAGCTGCAGCACAGGAGGTTGCAGCTCAGCACCAGGGGGAACTTCTTGGCTGGAAGGGTCCCAGAGCCTGGCACAGGCTGCCCAGAGAGGTTGTGGAGTCTCCTTGTGTGGAGCCTTCCCAGGCCTGTCTGGATGTGTTCTGTGTGCCCTGAGCTGGGTTGTGTGGTCCTGCTGTGGCAGGGGGCTTGGACTGGATGAGCTCTTTGGGTCCCTTCCAACCCCTGCCATCCTCTGAGCCTGTCCAGGTCTGGGCTCCTCCACTGCAGAGAGATGCTGAGGTGCTGGAAGGTGCCCAGAGCAGGGCAGCAAGGCTGGGGAGGGGCCTGGGAGCAGGGGCTGAGGGAGCTGGGGGGGTGCAGCACTGCTTAGGAGGAGCCGAGAGGAGCTCCTAAGGGGCACCAGGTCCAACTGCCTGCACTGCACAGGGCACAGCAGGGGCTGGTGAGAGGGGAGCAGAGGTCCAGGTGCTGCCCACAGACAGCCCAGGAGGCCAAGGACCTCCAGTCAGGTGCCAGCCTCTGAGCTCAGGAAGATCCTTCTCTGGGAAGGTCCTGGGGCACTGCCTGCTGGCAAAGGTGCCAGCAGCCCCTGCCCTGCCCTGCCCTACCCTACCCTCAGCTCCTGCCTTCTCCTCCACACCCTCCAGGCAAGCCTGAGCCGTTGGTGTTCCACATCCCTCAGGCCTTCTTTGATGCCCTGCAGCAGAGGATCTCCAGTGGCAGCACCAAGAAGAGACTGCCTGACTCCACCACAGGTGAGGCACTGCCCAGGGTTGTCATTGCCGAGGGTTGGCAGCTGCACAGCCCCAGCAGAGGTGAGACACTGCTGATGTTTGGCACTGCTGATGGTTGGCACTGCCGAGGGTTGGCAGCTGCCCAGCTCCAGCAGAGGTGAGACACTGCTGATGGTTGGCACTGCCAAGGGTTGGCAGCTGCCCAGCTCCAGCAGAGGTGAGACACTGCTGATGGTTGGCACTGCCAAGGGTTGGCAGCTGCCCAGCCCCAGCAGAGGTGAGACACTGCCGAGGGTTGGCACTGCCAAGGGTTGGCAGCTGCCCAGCCCCATCACAGGTGAGACGCTGCCGGGGGTGGAGCTGATGCCAGGCAGGCTGAAGGGGAGGGAGGGCAGCGGCAGCCCCGGGCGCAGCTTTCAGCCCTGCCCGCCCCCGCAGCCTTTGTCCGCAGGGATGCGCTGCCCCTGGGCACCTTCTCCAAGTACTCCTGGCACATCACCAGCGTGCTGCAGCTGCGCCACATCTTCCACACGCCCGAGGTGAGCGATGCCCGCGGGCAGCCCCGCCCGGGCCCGGCTGTGGCACCCTGCTGCTGCTCACCGCCTGCCCCCCCCCGCTGCTTCCCTGCCCCCCCCGCTGCTTCCCTGCCCCCCCCCCCGGCTGCTTCCCTGCCTTCCCCCTCGCTGCTTCCCTGCCCCCCCCCGGCTGCTTCCCTGCCCCCCCGCGCTGCTTCCCTGCCTCTCCCCTGGCTGCTTCCCTGCCTCCCCCCCGCTGCTTCCCTGCCCCCCCGCGCTGCTTCCCTGCCTCTCCCCTGGCTGCTTCCCTGCCTCTCCCCTGGCTGCTTCCCTCTCTTCCCACCTTCGTGCTCACCTCCCCTCTCCCCCTTGGCGCTCCCTTCCTCCTTGATGCTTCCCTCCCTCCCTCCCTCCCTCCTCCCCTTGGCGCTCCCCTCCCTCCCCCTCGATGCTTCCTTCCCTCCCTCCCTTCCTCCTTCCCCCCTCGCTGCTTCCTTCCCCCTCTCTCCCCTCGCTGCTTCCTTCCCTCTCTCTCCCCTCGCTGCTTCCTTCTCCCTCTCTCCCCTCGCTGCTTCCTTCCCCCTCTCTCCTCTCGCTGCTTCCTTCCCTCTCTCTCCCCTCGCTGCTTCCTTCTCCCTCCCTCCCCTCGCTGCTTCCTTCCCTCTCCCTCCCCTCGCTGCTTCCTTCCCTCTCTCTCCCCTCGCTGCTTCCTTCCCTCTCTCTCCCCTCGCTGCTTCCTTCCCTCTCCCTCCCCTCGCTGCTTCCTTCCCTCTCTCTCCCCTCGCTGCTTCCTTCCCCCTCCCTCCCCTCGCTGCTTCCTTCCCTCTCTCTCCCCTCGCTGCTTCCTTCCCTCTCTCTCCCCTCGCTGCTTCCTTCTCCCTCCCTCCCCTCGCTGCTTCCTTCTCCCTCTCTCTCCCCTCGCTGCTTCCTTCCCCCTCCCTCCCCTTCGCTGCTTCCTTCCCCCTCTCTCCCCTCGCTGCTTCCTTCTCCCTCCCTCCCCTCGCTGCTTCCTTCTCCCTCTCTCTCCCCTCGCTGCTTCCTTCTCCCTCCCTCCCCTCGCTGCTTCCTTCCCTCTCTCTCCCCTCGCTGCTTCCTTCCCCCTCCCTCCCCTTCGCTGCTTCCTTCCCCCTCTCTCCCCTCGCTGCTTCCTTCCCTCTCTCTCCCCTCGCTGCTTCCTTCTCCCTCCCTCCCCTCGCTGCTTCCTTCTCCCTCCCTCCCCTCGCTGCTTCCTTCCCCCTCTCTCCCCTCCATGCTTCCTTCCCCCTCTCTCCCCTCGCTGCTTCCTTCCCTCTCTCTCCCCTCGCTGCTTCCTTCTCCCTCCCTCCCCTCGCTGCTTCCTTCCCCCTCTCTCCCCTCGCTGCTTCCTTCTCCCTCTCTCCCCTCCATGCTTCCTTCCCCCTCTCTCCCCTCGCTGCTTCCTTCTGCCCTCCCCCTCGGCGCTTCCCTCCCTCCCTCTCTCCCTCCCCCCCTCGCCCCCCTGTGCCCGCAGCTGCCCCTGGAGGTCACTCGCAGCTTCATCCAGAACCGAGATGGCTCCTTCGAGCTGTTCAGGTGCCCGCGGGTGGAGGTGGAGACCATCGCCGAGGCTTACGCCCCCCCCCTGGAGAAGCAGCCCCCGATCCGCCCCCTGGAGCTCAAAACCTTCCTCAAAGTGGGTGAGTGGGAGGAGTTCCTGGGGGGGGACATCAGCTCCACACCCCCCCTGCCCCCCCTCAGCTCCTGCTGTGCCTCAGGGCATGCAGGAAACCTCAACACCCCCCCCCAAAAAAGCCCCCCCAGAGCCCTGCATCAGCTGCAGAGTTAAGGGGGGGTCCACAGCTACCTTCTGCCATCCTCTGCCTGGGACTGGAGGGGGGGTCTCAGCCAGAAGAGCCCCCACTAACACGAGGACCCCCCCACACACACACTAGCAAAGGGCTCCTCTTGCTTCTACCCACAGGGGGTTGGAACCATAAGGACCCCCCCCGAGAGCCCCACCCAGGGAGGGTCCCCAAAGCCTTCCCTTAGACCCCTCCCAAGGGACACTCAAGAAAGGATTTTGAGGGGGGGGGGCACAGAAAAGGACTTAGGGACCCAAAGAATGGATTGGGGGGGGGGGGACAGAAAAGGGCACAGGGACATCAGGGATGGACTGAGGGGGGGGGCACAGGGCAGGGACACCCAAGAAGGAGTTGGGGTTGGGGGGGGACACAGGATAGGGACACTGAAGAAGGGATTTAGGGGGGACACAAAAGGGCACAGGGACATCAGGATTGGACTGGGGGGGACACAAAAGGGCACAGGGACACCAAGAAGGGATTTGGGGGGGACACAAAAGGGCACAGGGACACCAAGAAGGGATTTGGGGGGGACACACAAAAGGGCACAGGGACACCAAGAAGGGATTTGGGGGGGACACACAAAAGGGCACAGGGACACCAAGAAGGGATTTGGGGGGGGGACACCCAGGGACACCAAGCATGGACTGGGGGGGGCAACAGGACAGGACCACCCAAGAAGGGACTGGGGGGGACACGAAATGACACAGAGACACCAGCATGGGCTGGGGACACCCAGGATAGGATTGGGGGGGGCACAGAGCCACCAAGCAGGGCTTGTGTGGGACACACCCAAGCAGGTATTGGGGGGGGGGGGTGTGGGGGGGGCCCAGCAGGACACAGTCCCCCCCCCCCCAAAAAGGGACTGGGGAGAGCTGAGGGCAGGTAACTGGGCCAGGGCTGGGCAGGCAGGAGCTGAGGAGGGGCACAGGGGGGACCCCCCCAGTACCTGGGTGGTGTGGGTGTGGAGGGGCCACGGAAGGTGCCCCCCCAATGTGGCCGTGCCCCTCCCGCCCCCCCCAGGCCACACCTCCCCCGCGCAGAAGGAGCCAACCCCCTTCATCATCGAGTGGATCCCAAACATCCTGCCCCAGGCTGGCATCGGGGAGCTGCGCCTCAAGTTCCAGTACGGGCACCATGGCACCCCCCAGCCCGGGGCACAGCCCCGCCCTGCCCCCCACGCCGACCCCCCCCCGCTGGAGCTCAGCCCCCTCACCTCCATCACCTTCCCCTGAGCCCCTCCCCGCCCCCACAAACCAGCCCCCCCCCTCCCCAGGCTGAGACCCCCCCCAAATAAAGCTGGAGCTGCCTGGGTGCTCTCAGCCTCCCTGGCACCTGGGCACGGCCTGGGGGGGGGGGCTGCACTCTGGGGGCACCCCCACAGGAAGAGGCTGCCAGTGATTGGGGGGGGGGGAGGGAGGGAGGCTCTCACTTTTGGGGGGCTCCCAATGGTGGGGGGCTCCAGGGGGAGGGGATAAAGGGGGAGAGGAAGGGGAGGAACATCAAAGAGGGCATCAAAGGGACCTTGGGGAGACCAAGGAGGAGCTTGGGGAGACTCCAGGAGGGGAGGGGAGAGGCTGGGGAGGGCCTCATGGGGCAGGAGACTCCATAGGGAGGTCAGGAGGAGGAAGGGAGGGGGAGGAAGGTGAGAGGGACCTGGAGGAAGGCATCCAGGGAGAGGTTAGGGAGGGGATAAAGGGGAGGAGAAGAAGAAGAAGAGGAGGAGGAGAAGAGGAGGAGGAGGAGAAGAGGAGGAGGAGGAGGAGAGGAGGAGGAGGAGGAGAAGAGGAGGAGGAGGAGAAGAGGAGGAGGAGGAGAAGAGGAGGAGGAGGAGGAGTGCCCAGCTGCACCCCACATTGTCCTTGTGGTGCCCACCCACAGTGCCTGTGCCCCCTGTCCCCAGTGCCACCTCACATAACCATGCCACTCTGTGTGCCCCCTGTCCTCAGTGCCACCTCACATAACCATGCCACTCTGTGTGCCCCCTGTCCTCAGTGCCACCTCACATAACCATGCCACTCTGTGTGCCCCCTGTCCCCAGTGCCACCTCACATAACCATGCCACTCTGTGTGCCCCCTGTCCCCAGTGCCACCTCACATAACCATGCCACTCTGTGTGCCCCCTGTCCTCAGTGCCACCTCACATAACTGTGCCAATCTGTGTGCCCCCTGTCCCCAGTGCCACCTCACATAACTGTGCCAATCTGTGTGCCCCCTGTCCTCAGTGCCACCTCACATAACCATGCCACTCTGAGTGCCACAGGTCCCAGTGTTACCCCTTGGCTCCATGCCACCCTGTGTACCCCCTGTCCCAGTGCCACCCTGTGTGTCCCATGTCCCCAGTGCTACCCACTGTCCTTCTGCCACCCTGTGTGCCCCATGTCACTCTCTGTGCCCCACATCCCCATGCCACCCTGTGTGCCCCATCTCCTCTGTGCCCACCCACGATGCCCCCCAGCCTGTGCCAGCTCAGCCAGTCCCGAGTGTGCCAAAAGCAGTTTAAATACAGCAGCAGCAGCAGTAGAAAAGGTGATGGAGAAGGGCACAGGAGGGCACTGGAGTGGCACAGCAGGGCTCAGCCCTGCCCGGGCACCGTGCCCCTCTCCGTGCCCTCGAAGCAAGGATTGCCAAGGCCCAGCCCTGTTCCCTGCTGCCCCTTCGGGTCCCTCGGTGGCTCCTTCGCTGCCACCCTCGAGCTCGGACCTGTGAGGGTAAGGGAGGTGAGTGCCAGGCTGGCAGCAGGCTCCGGGGAGGGGCTGGTGTGGGCAGGGCAGTGCCCACCGGGGGCTCACCCATGTAGCTGAGCAGGACGGGCAGGAAGATGAGGCCATGTGCCAGCCCCAGCAGGGTGATGATGAGGTTGAGGCGGAAGAAGAAGATCTGAATCAGCTGTGCCTTGGCAAATGCCAGCACCACGATGCCAGGCAGGCTGGTCAGGGCCACCCCGGACACCACCTGTGCCAGGGCAGGGTCAGTGATGGCTCTGTCACCCTACCCTGCCCTGTGCCCACCTCGCTGCCCATGGTGGGGGTAGCCTCAATGGCTCATGCCACCTGTGCCAGGGCAGGGTCAGGGGCGTCTCTGCCACCCTACCCTGCCCATCACCACCCTGCCCTGTGCCCACCTCGCTGCCCATGTTGGTGGTAGCCTCAATGGCTTGTGCCACCTGTGCCAGGGCAGGGTCAGGGGTGTCCCTGCCACCCTACCCTGCCCATCACCACCCTGCCCTGTGCCCACCTTGCTGCCCATGTTGGTGGTGGCGTCTGCAGCCCGTGCCAGGCGGCAGGGCTGGGCACTGCGGGTGAAGGCACAGGTGATGTGGGACACGAACTCCACTGAGATGCCAACAGCCTGCAGGGGCAGAGCTGTCACCCAGGCTGCCACCTCGGGGTGCCCACAGCTGGGCCCCCATGCCACCCCACATCTCTATGCCACCCTGCATGCCTTGTGCCCAGTGCCACCCTGTGTGCCCCATATCCCCAGTGCCACTCCCATATCCCCATGCCACCCTGTGCCTCACATACCCAGTGCCATCCCCATGTCCCTGTGCCACCCTGTGTGCCCCACATTCCCGCCTGTGTGGCCCAGTCCCCATGGCACCCTCTGTGCCCCACATCCCCATGCCACCCTGTGTGCCCAATCCCCATGCCACCCTCTGTGCCCCAGTCCTGGTGCCAGCCTATGTGCCCCAGTGCCAGCCTGTGTGCCCCAGTCCCCATGCCACCCTCTGTGCCCCACATCCCCAGTGCCACCCCACATCTCTATGCCACCCTGTGTGCCCTATATCCCTAGTGCCACTCCCACATCCCCATGCCAGCCTGTGTACCCCAGTCCCCATGCCACCCTCTGTGCCACACATCCCGATGCCAGCCTGTGTGTCCTATGACCCCATGCCACCCTGTGTGCCCCACATCCCCATGCCACCCTCTGTGCCCCAGTCCCGGTGCCAGCCTGTGTGTCCCATGACCCCATGCCACCCTGTGTGCCCCACATCCTCATGCCACCCTCTGTGCCCCAGTCCCGGTGCCAGCCCTGTGTGCCCCACATCCCCATGCCACCCTCTGTGCCCCACATCCCCATGCCACCCTCTGTGCCCCAGTCCCGGTGCCAGCCCTGTGTGCCCCAGTGCCAGCCTGTGCCCCCCGCACCGCCACGAGGTTGATGAGTGCCACAGCGTTGTAGGGGATGCCCCACAGGGCCATGGCACCGACGGTGTCCACCAGGATCATGGCGATGGTGATCAGGGTGGCAGCGCTGGAGCGCAGGTCTGTGCCCAGCAGCAGGAAGGAGACCACGAAGGTGGGCACCAGGCACAGTGCCAGCATCACCAACCCCTCCTGCACCACCGTCAGGTACTGCTCGTAGTAGACGTAGGTCACCCTGCCAGGGAGGGTCACCACCACGCTGGCACCAAGGCACGGGCACCTGGCGCCCCTCAGCGGGCACCTGGCACCCCTCAGTGGGCACCTGTGCTCATGCCTCAACCACTGGGGCACCTACAGCACCCTGGGATGGGCACTACCAACTGGGCACCTGTGTTGTGCCCTGACAGGCATCCACTTCTAACCCCTAACCGGGCACCAGAGCACCCACAGTGCCCCAGGCTGGGCACCCTGACCTGGCACCTACACTAACCCCTTACCAAGGCACCCACTTCTGACCCCTGGGCTGGGCACAACTAACTGGGCACCCATTAGTGACTCCCAACAGGGCATTCAAGCACCCACAGCAGGCTGGGCACAACTGGGCACCTGTTTCTGACCACCTAATCAGGCACCCACAGCACCCTGGGCTGGGCACCCTGACCTGGGCACCTACACCAGCCCCTGACCAGGGCACCTACTTCTGCCTCCTACCAAGGGCACCCACAGCACCCTGTCATGGGCACCTCGGGCTGGATACCCTGACCTGGGCACCCACAGCACTCTGCCATGGGCACCTCGGGCTGGATACCCTGACCTGGGCACCCACAGCACTCTGCCATGGGCACCTCGGGCTGGATACCCTGACCTGGGCACCCACAGCACTCTGCCATGGGCACCTCGGGCTGGTTACCCTGACCTGGGCACCCACAGCACTCTGCCATGGGCACCTCGGGCTGGATACCCTGACCTGGGCATCCACAGCACCCTGCCATGGGCACCTCGGGCTGGATACCCTGACCTGGGCACCCACAGCACTCTGCCATGGGCACCTCGGGCTGGATACCCTGACCTGGGCACCCACAGCACCCTGCCATGGGCACCTCGGGCTGGATACCCTGACCTGGGCACCCTGGGCTGGGCACCTGTCACCTCATCACCCACTTATGCCCCCTAACATAGCAATGGGGGGCATGAGTGGGTGATGAGGTGAGGGATGCCCAAGCAGGGCAGCACCCCGGACTGGGCACCATCAGCACTCCAGGCTGGGCACCATTTCCCAGCCTCCCACCCGCCCTGGCATGTGGTTGGCACCTACGTGTAGGGGAAGACATGGAAGTCAGGGTGGGTGCCAGGCACCTGGCGCAGGGTGGTGGTGATCTCCTCTGCCAGGGCCCTGGCAGCTCTGAGGGCAGCTGTGTACTCCTGGGAGGTGCGCAGCGGGCGCTGGTAGGCCATGAAGCGGGTAGCTGTGGGTGGGCACGGTCAGCTGGGCACCTCAGGATGCCAACCCTGTGCCACCCACACTCCCCCCACCACCACCACACTCACCCAGGATGGTGCCATTGGCATCCATGCTCACCGACGTGTCGTAGGCACCCAGGCCTCTGTGGGAGGAAGGGCACTGGGTAAAGGGGCACCTGGTGCCATGGGGAGGGGGCAGCCAGAGCATGGGGAGGGCACTCCTGTGCCCACACTGATGCCCCTCTGCGTGTACCCATACCCGCCTGGTGCCAGCTGTATGGTGTCACCTTCCCATTGCTGGCACCCACCTCAGGTGACAGTGCCCACCCTGGGCAGCCCCTGTGAGTGCCCACACGGGGTGGTCCTCACTCCAGGGTGGCACCTACCCCTTGGCACACTGCAGGGTGGGGCGGTCGTGCAGGAACCAGGGCAGGTACTTCTGGAACTCGGGCACCGTCGGGCGCCGGGTGGCATTCAGGCAGCGGCGCAAGCAGCCGAGGCCATCTGTGGGCATGGGCACCCTCAGCACCCCCATGGGCAGCCAGTGGAGTGCCAAGGGCCAACACAACAGGCAGCCAATGGGTCCCATGGTAGGCACCCCAGAGGGCACCTGATAGTCTTCAGTGGGCATCCTGGTGGGCATCCAATGGGCAATTGATTGGCACTGTGGTGGGCTTTCAATGGGCAACCAATGGGCACCATGGCAAGTACCCAATGGGCACCCAGTGGAGATACAGCAGGCACCCGATGGCACCCAGCGGGATCCCAATGGGAGCTGCAGGTGGGCATCACCGTGGGCATCCAATGGGCACTTAATGGGAAGCCAATGGGCATCAGGCTGTTGACAGTGGGCATCACCATGGGCACTCAAGATACTTCCAGTGACCTCCACAGTGGGTTCTTATGTGCACCCACCAGGCACCACGGTGGGCACCCAATGGAATGCCAATGGGCACCATGGTGGGCACCCAATGCACATTCACTGGGCACCAGAGTGGGCACCCAATGCACACACAACAGCCGCTGTGGTTGGCACTCACTGCACGCTCAATAGGCACTGTGGTGGGCACCCAGTGCACACCCAATGGCTGCTATGGTGGGCACCCAATGCACAGTCAATGGGCACCGTCGTGGGCACCCAGTGCACACTGAATGGCAATCAGAGTGGGCACCCAATGCACACCCAATGGGCACCATGGTGGGCACTCAGTGCGGACTCGATGGCAATCAGAGTGGGCACTCAATGCACACTCCATGGCCACTGTGGTGGGCACCCAATGCAGACTCAATGGCAGAGTGGGCACCCAATGCACAGCCAGTGGGCACCATGGTGGGCACCCACTGCACACTCCATGACCACTGTGGTGGGCACCCACTGCACACTGAATGGCAATCAGAGTGGGCACCCAATGCACAGTCAATGGGCACCGTGGTGGGCACTCAGTGCAGACTCAATGGCAATCAGAGTGGGCACCCAATGCACAGCCAGTGGGCACCATGGTGGGCACCCAATGCACACCCAGTGGGCACCACGGTGGGCACCCACCGCACACTCAATAACCACCATGGTGGGCACCCAATGCACACCCAGTGGGCACCCACTGCACACTCAGTAACCATCACGGTGGGCACCTCCTGGCTACTGTGACGGGCACCCAACATCCACCACAGCAAAAGCTCCCTGTGCCCCCTCTGCCCACCACACTGCAGCCCTCAGGTGCCCCCTTGGCCACCCCTGGTGCCCACTCACTGGTGGTGGAGGGGCAGAACTGCCCGGTGAGGTTGCCACTGGTGTGGATGCGGCAGCAGCGCCCGGTGGGGTTGAGCCAGTCCAGGAAGTCATCGACCCAGGAGGTGGCAGAGATGGCAAGGTAGGACCTGGGCAGAGGCAGGGCTGGCAAGGAGGCTGAGGTGGCACCCCTGGGCATGCCCCCAGCTGCCAGCCTGGGTGACTCACACGTTGGGGAAGCGACTGGCATATTGGATGGTGTGGGTGAGGGAGTTGGGGGCACAGCCCGAGCTGGAGCAGATGCCATTGGTGCCCTCTGCAGAGGAGAAGTTGTAGCCCTCTGTGGTGACGAAGTAGGTTGGCACCCCCACGGCCAGGTACTGGTTGAGGGCAGAGAAGTACTGCAGCAGGTACGAGTCCTGGAGGGGGCACCCAACAGCGTCAGCACCCACCTGTGGCATCCCTGGTGGCACCCAGAGGGTGCTGGTGATGGCTATGAGGTTGTGGTGGCACCTAGAGGGTGGTGGTGGCACTCAGAGAGTCTTGGTGGCACCCACGGGGTGTTGATGGTAACCACAGGTGGCATCCATGGGGTCCTGGTGGTACCCAGAGGGTGTTGGTGGCACCCATGGGGTCCTGGTGGTACCCAGAGGGTGTTTGTGGTACCCAAGAGGGTGTTGGAGACAATCATGGGGCCATGGTGGCACCCATGGGGTCTTGGTAGTACTCAGAGGGTGTTGGTGGCACCTACAGGGTGATGGTGGCACCCATGGGGTGTTGGTGGCACCCATGGGGTTCTGATGGCAACCAGAGGGTGCTGGTGGCACCCATGGGATCCTGGTGGCAACTCAAGAGCCTTGGTGGCACTCACAGGACCTTGGTGGCACCCATGGGGTGTTGGTGGCACCCATGGGGTTCTGATGGCAACCAGAGGGTGCTGGTGGCACCCATGGGATCCTGGTGGCAACTCAAGAGCCTTGGTGGCACTCACAGGACCTTGGTGGCACCCATGGGATCCTGGTGGCAACTCAAGAGCCTTGGTGGCACTCACAGGACCTTGGTGGCACCCATGGGGTCCTGGTGAGAGCCATCAGGTCCTGGTGGTAACCACAGGTGCCACAGTGGCACCCATAGGGTCTTGGCAGCACCCACAGGTGCCTTGGTGGCACCGTTGGGTTCCTGGTGGCATCCCTATAGGATCCATCCCACCCTCTACAGGAGCCACCCCCCGTGCCCAGTGCCCAGTGCCCACCGTGGGCATGGAGAGCTCCTGGTCCAGCCCCACTGACACCTGCAGGGTCAGGTAGATGCCAGCGCAGGCGAGGAAGAGGAAGAGCAGCACCTGTGGGCACAGCCCCGTGAGGGCACCCTCCCCTGGCACCTCCTGGCACCTCCTGCCCCCTTCCCGAGCACCACAGCGCCCCCCAGAGCCCACCCCTGGGCTCCCTCAAGCTCCTCCTCCATTGCCCCTCCTGTGCCCACCTCAACCCCTCCATGCCCTCCAAGTGCCCCCAGCCTCTCCAGGTCCCTCGTGCCCCAGCCCAGCCTCTATGCCCGTGCCCAGAGTGCCACCCATGGCCTCCCACAGCCCCCATGCCAACGATGCCACCCATGCCCCATAACCTCTCACTCTCCTATGCCCCTGCCATGCCACCCATGCCCCTCATGGCATCCTCCAGCCCCCATGCCAATGATGCCACCCATGCCCCATAACCTCTCATGCATCTATGCCCCTGCCATGCCACACATACCCCCCCCCCAATTTCCATGCCCCCCAAGGTCCCATCATCCCCTGTGCCACCCAATACCCTCTCACATGTCCTGTGCCCTCTGTGCCATCCATGCCCCCCACATGCTGCCACGGCAGCCCAGGTGCCCCCTGCCCATGCCCCCTCACCACCACAGGCCGTGCCAGGCGGTGCAGCAGCAGGGGGGTGTAGAACCTGTGCATCAGGGGGTGCAGCAGGCGGGCACCAGGCCCCCTGGCACCCTCCTTGCTCCTCCCACAGCAGCAGCAGACGTCGTAGCGGGCAGCCTGTGGGCAGTACCAGGTTGGCATGGGGCCTGGCACGGGTCCCCCATCCACTGAGGGGTGATCCCCACACACAGCCTGGGCATCCCAGTGGCCATGGGCACCCCATGCCAACCCCTCTGGGTCATGGGCGTCCTGTGACTGCCCAGGGCACCCTAAGGAAGGCAGCACCCTGAGGGCACTCCATGCCCACTCCTGTATCCACTCTGGGCACCCTCCTGCCCACTGGCATCAGATGCTCACCCCAGTGCCTCAGGCACCCCATGGGCACTCCACACCCACCCTCTGTGTCTTCTGCACCCCCTGTGCCTACCACAGTGCCCAGGGCACCTCACCCCCACCCTGAGGACCTTACTGCCCATGGGCACCTGAGGGTAATCCCAGGCACCCTCATGCCCACGAGAGCCCACCTGGGGCACCCCATGCCCACTTTGTGCCTACCCCAGGCACCACCCTCATCCCCATGGGCATCCCCTGCCCGCCCTAACCTCCTCAAATGCCCACTGGTACTCCATGCCAATCCTGCCAACCTCATGCCTGCCACCTAATGGCAGTGGCAGGGGGTGCTCTGGTGCCCACTTTGTGCCCATCCCCACGGGCACCCCATGCCCACCCTAACCACCTCTAATGCCCACTGGCACCTTGTGCTGATCCTGCCAACCTCATGCCTACTAACTAATGGAGGTGCCAGGGGCCACTCTGGTGCCCACTTCATGCCCACCCTTCTGCCCACAGGCACCCTATGCCCTCCCTAATCACTTCTAATAGCCACTGGCACCCTGTGCCAATCCTGCCAACCTCATGCCTACCACCTAATGAGAGTCACAGGAGTCACTCCAGCACCCACTTTGTGCCCACCTTAGGCACCAGCCTCACCCCAACGGGCACCCCATGCCCACTCTAATCACCTCTAATGCCCACTGGCACCCTGTGCAAACCCTGCCAACCTCATGCCTACCACCTAATGGGAGCAGCAGAGGCCATTCCAGCACCCAGATTGTGCCCACCCCCCCTACCCAGGGGCACCCCGGAGTGCCAGGCTGGGGTGGCACACCTCCTGGCGCCGGGCATCGAGTGCCACCAGGGCAACGAAGCAGGAGACCTGCAGCAGGAAGTCGAAGAGGATGGCGACGGCGGCAGTCAGGGCGAAGGTGCGGACAGCTGGCATGGAGGAGAGGGCACCTGCGGGCACCCCGCGTCAGAGGGCACCCACCCGCAGCGCCCACCCCCTGCCGGGGGGCACCCAGCGGCGGCAGGCACCGCGCAGCGGCAGCGCTGCCTTCACCCCACCCCCTGCCCCACTGCCTGTGTGGTGCCAGCCGCGTGTGCCATGGTGCTGTGCCCTGTGTCCCTTTGCCACCCATGCCCCCTGTGCCCCTTCCCAGCTGCGTGTGCCATGGTGCTGTGCCCTGTGTCCCTTTGCCACCCATGCCCCCTGTGCCCCTTCCCAGCCGCGTGTGCCATGGTGCTGTGCCCTGTGTCCCTTTGCCACCCATGCGCCCTGTGCCCCTTCCCAGCTGCGTGTGCCATGCTGCTGTGCCCTGTGTCCCTTTGCCACCCATGCCCCCTGTGCCCCTTCCCAGCTGCGTGTGCCATGCTGCTGTGCCCTGTGTCCCTTTGCCACCCATGCGCCCTGTGCCCCTTCTCAGCTGCATGTGCCATGCTGCTGTGCCCTGTGTCCCTTTGCCACCCATGCCCCCTGTGCCCCTTCCCAGCTGCGTGTGCCATGGTGCTGTGCCCTGTGTCCCTTTGCCACCCATGCCCCCTGTGCCCCTTCCCAGCTGCGTGTGCCATGCTGCTGTGCCCTGTGTCCCTTTGCCACCCATGCCCCCTGTGCCCCTTCTCAGCTGCATGTGCCATGCTGCTGTGCCCTGTGTCCCTTTGCCACCTAACCCTCTCCCTCCATGCCCACAGTGTGCCCCTCCCAACTGTGTGTGCCATGGTGCTGTGCCCTGTGTCCCTTTGCCACCCATGCCCCCGTGCCCCCTCCCCCCATGCCCACAGTATGCCCCCCCCAGCTGCGTGTGCCATGGTGCTGTGCCCTGTGTCCCTTTGCCACCCATGCCCTCCGTGCCCCACTCCCCCTCTCCTTATGCCCACAGTGTGCCCCCCCCATCATCCTGCCCACTCCACACTCCCTATGCCAGCTCCGTGTTCCCCCATGGCCTTATGCCCACATTGTGCCCTCTGTGTCTCTCATGCCACTGTGCCCTCATGCTCCCCATGTCCCTGTGCCAACCATGTGCCCCTGTGCCCCTCTACATCCCTCTCCTATGCTCCCATTCCTGCCATGACGCCCACATCCCTGTGCCCACTCTGTGCCCTCTGTCCTTGCCATGCCAATCATATCTCTGTGCCCACTCTGTGCCCCCTGTCCTTGCCATGCCCCTAATATCCCTCTGCCCACCCTGTGCCCACTGTCCCTGCCATGCCCCCCACATCCTTGTGCCTGCTCTGTCAGCCATTCCCATCTCTGTGCCCTCTCTGTGCCCACTGTCTCAGCCATGCCCATGCTATCTCTGTGCCCACTCTGTGCCCCCGCCGTGCCCAGCTCACCCAGGAAGAAGCAGATGGCCTCGGAGAGGCTGCACAGCAGCATGCTGGGTGCCACCTGTGCCAGCACCCGCCCGATGTGCTGCTCCCGCGTCTCGCCCGGTGCCCGCTGCGACTGCTGCTGGCAGGGGTGGGGAGGAAAGGGGCACCCATGGTGAGGGCACCCACCCCAGGCGCCCCCAAACAGGCACCCAGCCCAGGGATGCTGCCAGGGGCACAGCAGAGGCCACTGTGCCCCACGGGTTCCCCATGCCACTGTGGGATGCCCATATCAAAGTGTGCCAACCTGCCCTGCTGGGACCCCTCCCCATGCCCACAGGTGCCCTCGTGCCCCACTGAAACCTTTGTCCCCAGGGACCCCAGGGGTGTCCCAGTGCCCACTTGCCCCACAGGGACTTCTGATGCCCACAGGTGCCCTTATGCCCCCATAGGAAACTCTGCCCCCCCAAAGCTGCCCCAGTGCCCACCTGCCCCATTGGCACCCACGTGAAGGGTTCCTAAAGCTGCCCCAGTGCCCATCTCCCCCATTGGCACCCATGTGTGGTGTCCCTAAACCTCTCCCAGTGCCCACCTGCCCTACAGGGATTTCTGATGCCCACAGGTGCCCTTATGCCCCCATAGGAAACTCTGCCCCCCCAAAGCTGCCCCAGTGCCCACCTGCCCCATTGGCATCCACATGAAGGGTCCCTAAAGCTGCCCTGGTGCCCACCTCCCCCACTGGCACATGTGTGGTGTCCCTAAACCTTCCCCAGTGCCCACCTGCCCCATGCCCACACCTGTCCCATCCTGCCCCATGCAGCTCCATATCCCCCCCCATGGCATCCCCATGCCACCCACTGCTGCCACCCGCCGTGCCCACTGACCTGGTACTCCAGCACGAAGATGAAGATGTTATCAGCACCCACTGCCAGCACCAGGAAGGGCACCACCTCGAGGATGATGAGGGACGAGGGCAGCCCCAGCAGTGCCAGGAAGCCCATGGAGGCGAAGACGGCGCCAACCACCACGACGATGCCCCCCAGTGCCAACGTCACCTTGGACTCCACCTGCCCCGGGGTGGGGGTGTGTGTGTGTGGCATGTGTCTGTGCCAACCAACCTCTCAGCACCCCTGAGCTGCTGGAGGGGGGCACCTGCAGGCGGTGGCATGGCCCCTCTGAGGTCAGCCCCTCGGGCACACCTACCAGGACGCGGTGCCAGGCTGTGTAGTCGCCCAGTGCCAGGGCGATGTAGATGAAGACCACGAGGTAGCTGATGGTGAAGATTGGGATGTCCTCAGCTGTGGTCCTGTTGATCTCATCCTCCAGGGAGCGCTGCCAGGGCAGCAGGGCACAGTGGGCAGGGGGGAGTGCTGGGCACCACGAGAGTGCCAACCAGCCCAGCCCGTGCCCGCTGAGTGCCTCACCTCTGCCGTGCAGCTGGTGGAGCTTTGGGCATCACAAGGGTGCCACTCATCCCACTGCATGCCCACTGAGTGCCCCACCTCTGCCATGCTGCTGATGGAGCTTTGGGTACCACATTGGTGCCACTCACCCCAGCCCATGCCCATTGTGTGCCTCACCTCTGCCATGCAGCTGACAGAGCTTTGGGCACCACAGGCTGCTCCTCACCCATGCCCACTGTGTGCCTCACCTCTGCCGTGCTGCTGATGGAGCTTTGGGCACCACAAGGGTGCCACCAACCCCAGCCCATGCCCACTGTGTGCCTCACCTCTGCCATGCAGCTGACGGAGCTTTGGGCACCACAAGGGTGCCACCCACCCCAGCCCGTGCCCGCTGGGTGCCTCACCTCTGCCATGTAGCTGACGGAGAGCTCGGGGTGGGCACGCTGGAAGTCCTGCACCACCTGCAGGAACTTCTCCTCCCAGCTCAGTGCCCACTGGTGCCGAGGGTCGGTGCGGGGGAAGTTGTTGAGCGAGTAAGTGACGATCAGAGCCTCGGCCTCGGTGTACTCGGAGCCTGGCAGGGTGGCACCAGAGGGCATCGCATCCCAAACCACCTCCACGAGTTGCCAGCAGAGGGTTTGAGAGGAGCCAAGCAAGGGAAGGGAGGAGGAAGCTGAGAGGAGACCACCTGGGGCTTGGCAGCTCCCTGAAGGGAGGCTGGAGCCAGCTGGGGGCATGGGCACAGCGGGCATGGCATGGGCACAGCAGGCATGGCATGATGCCATCACCCACGGCATGAGCACATCACCCATGGCCTGATGCCATCACCCACGGCATGAGCACATCACCCATGGCACGAGCAAAACACCCGTGGCATGATGCCATCATCCATGCCTTGATGCCATCATCCATGCCACGATGCCATCATGCATGCCACGATGCCACCCACACCATGGCACAACCACATCATCCGTGGGGTGATGCCATCATCCATGGCACAATCACATCACCAGTGAGGTGACCACACCATCCATGGCATGAGCACATCACCCATGCCACGATGCCACCACCCACACTGCGATACCATCACCCAGGCTATGATACCACCACTCATACCACGATGCCATCATCCATGCCATGATGCCACAACCCACACCATGATGCCACAACCCATGGCATGATGCCACCGCCTACACCATGTTGCCATCATGCATGCCACAATGCCATCACCCATGCCATGATGCCATCACCCATACCTTGATGCCATCACCCATGCCATGATGCCATCACTCATACCATGATGCCACCACCCACACCATGTTGCCATCATGCATGCCACGATGCCATCATCCATGCCATGATGCCACCACCCACACCACCACGCCACCACCCATGCCATGATGCCATCACCCATGCCATGATACCACCACCCACACCACCACCACGCCACCACCCGTGCCAGGATGCCACCACCCACACAGTGTGACTCAGTTCCCCTTGGCAGGGCCCTCCGGAGCTCCTCCAGCCCAACCCTTCAGCAGGGAGCTCCTCCCCACCCTCGGGGTGCCAACATCAGCCCTCCCCCCACCCAGGGTGCCCCCTTAGGCTGGCACTCACCGGGGTACCCCCCGAAGGCGATGTAGGGGAAGACAGGGCCCCCGTACTGTGCCATGCAGCTCAGCTCCAGCGCAGTGATGTCCTTGAAGGAGAGTGGGGAGCTGGCAGGGACACGGTGCCAGGTCAGCAGAGGCTGTGCCCACCCCAGCACCCCTGCCCACCCCTCACTGCAGCGCCGTGGGCACGCTGCCCAGCCCTGGAACTGGCAACCCTGTGGGCAGGCTGCCACGCTGGGGGCTCTGAAGGTGGCATCTGGGGTGCAGGCAGCAGCCTGAGCCTCGCACAGCCTCCGTGCCCGGCGGGCATCAGCTCAGCCTCACAGCTCAGCATGCCCTGGCACTGTGCCATGCTGGGTGCCACAGAGATAGTACCCCAGGCCCATAATTGCTCACCCCATGGGCACCACTCTGCCCCTCCAGATCAGTGCCTCATGGGCACCGGTGCCATGCACAACACTATGGGCATCATCTTGACCCCACTGGCACTGGTGCCATGCTGTGTGCCACTGAGCTAGCACCCCAGCTCCACAACCTACTGCCCCATGGGCACCATGCCATCCTGGGCACCCCATAAACTGCACCTCATGGGTACTGTGCTGTGCTGGACACCCCATAGATGGCACCTGATAGGCACTGTGCCATGCCCAGGACCCTATGCCCACCACCCCAGTCACGCAGCCAAGCACCCTACTGCTCCACGGGCACCATGCCATGCTGGGCACCCCATAGACTGCTGGGCATCCTAAAGATCCAACTCCATGGGCACCACACCATGCCCAGCACCCTGTAAACAGCACCCCACAGGCACTCCCCCATGCCAAGCACCCCATGGGCACCCCACTATGCCCAGCACCCACATATAGCATCCCATGGGCACTCCCCCATGCCCAGCACCCTGTAAACAGCACCCCACAGGCACTCCCCCATGCCAAGCACCCCATGGGCACCCCACGGGCACCCCACTATGCCCATCACCCACATATAGCACCCCATGGGCACTCCCCCATGCCCAGCACCCCATGGGCACCCCACGGGCACCCCACTATGCCCATCACCTACATATAGCACCCCATGAGCACTCCCCCATGCCCAGCACCCCATGGGCACCCCACGGGCACCCCACTATGCCCATCACCTACATATAGCACCCCATGAGCACTCCTCCATGCCGAGCACTCCTCCATGCCCAGCACCCCATGGGCACCCCACTATGCCCATCACCCACATATAGCACCCCATGGGCACTCCCCCATGCCCAGCACCCCATGGGCACCCCACTATGCCCATCACCCACATATAGCACCCCATGGGCCCTCCCCCATGCCCAGCACCCCATGGGCACCCCACTATGCCCAGCACCAACATATAGCATCCCATGGGCACTCCCCCATGCCCAGCACCCTGTTACCAGCACCCCACTGGCACTCCCCCATGCCCAGTACCCCACGGGCACCGCACCATGCCCAGCACCCTGCTACCAACACCCCACTGGCACTCCCCCGTGCCCAGCAGCCCCCGGGCACCCCACAGTCACCTCCTTGACCCCCCCCCCCTCCCCCGCCCTCGGGCACCCACCCGAGCCCAGCACCCACTTGACGCAGTAGATGAGGTGGTCTCGCCAGTCCGCGGTGCCAGTCTCTTTGCCAGCCGTCTGAGCTGCCACCATGCCCAGGTGGGTGCGGTTGTTCTGGAAGTACTGCGTGGGGCTGTTGACGCAGCAGTCGCTCAGGGTGGGCACCTCGGGGTTGAGGGGGGCATAGCAGACGTCGTTCAGCGCCACCACCTTGCCCGTCGGTGCCACGACGCTGATGTTCGCCAGCTGCTCCTGCAGCTCCAGCAGTGCCAGCAGCACCTCCTCTGCCAGCACCCCGCTGAAGTTCTTGGCACCCAGCAGCACCGACTCGTAGCTGGCACCGAGCCGCCCGGGCGCCGTCACGATCACCTGGTTGGTACGGAGGAAGGGTCCGAAGTGTTGGTCGTAGAATGCCTTCTCCTGCCTGGCACGGCTGCCAGGCGCCGACCACAGCTCCACCGGGTCGGTGGTGAGCCGGAGGTTGGCCATGCCAGCTGCCAACCCCCCTGTCACCACCGCCGTCACCAGCAGTACCACCAAGGGGTGCCCGGCTACCAGCGTGCCCCACCAGCGGAACCCCCTGGCTAGCAAACGGTGGTGGCGGGCATCGGTCAGGCAGCTGGCACAGCAGCTGCTGTGCCGCTCCGGTGCCCGCCGTGGGGCGGGAGGCTTCTTGGGCACGCAGCGCTTGGAGAGCCGAGCGAAGATGAAGGTGAGGGAGAGGATGGCAAAGAGCAGGGCACAGATCACCAATGCCCCATCCGCGGCGCCCAGGCGGAAGGGTGGCGGCGGGTCGGTGGGGGCACGGATGGGCGGGCACGACTGGGCACAATCCTGGCAGGAACAAGGCTCGTCCTCGGCGCTGGGAGCTTCGGCGCAGCTCCAAGCCGGCGGAGAGAGCGGCGCGATGCCATCTGGCAGCTGGGTACCGTTGGGCACCAGGTGGACGTCGATCTGCAGCGGTGCCAGGCCGTTGTTGACGTCCCCCTGGAAGTCCAACCAGCGCTGGGTGGTACAGAGGCGGGCACCGTAGCGGCCGCACATGGTGTCGATGGCATAGCCGCCGGTGACTGGCAGCCGGACCCCTTGGCACGAAGCGAAGGAGGCGTCGGCGAACTCCTGCCCGTAGTAAGCCTGGTACTCCACCACTGCCAGCTGGCGGGTGCCCAGCGCCGTGGTGCGGTTGACGATGCGGCTGACGTTGGTGAAGAGGCTCTGGTCGGGGCTGCAGGTGTTGTGGCAGTAAAGGTTGGCAAAGTTCCTGGCACAGGATGGGCAGCGGGAGAGGACGGCGCCGGAGAGCGCCACGCTTAGCTGGAGGGCGTAAAGCTGTGCCAGGTTGCAGCAAACGAAGGTGGTCTGGTTGGCATCCTGCACCAGCTCGGGGCAGACGGAGCGCAGCAGTGCCAGCAGCTGCCCCGAGGCTGCCCGGGCAGGGCTGTTTGCCAGGCAGGGCACATTGGATGCCACCAGCGATGTGTTCCGCTCGGGGTTGCGCCCGCACTCGCCGTAGAAGGAGCAGTACCCAGCTCGGTGGATGGGCGTCAGCGAGGGGGCAGCCTGCGGGCATCCAGGTTGGCAGCGGTGAGGGGCACGGCTCGACGAATGGTGCCCCGAGGGGCATCCCATCTATGCCAGCCTCTCCGAACAGCACCCGATAGGCACTGCCGTGTGGGCTCTGTTGTGCCCAGCCCCTCCAAAGGGCACCTAAGGGGTGCCACCCTGGCATGATCCCACCTCTGCCACCCTCAGCTCCTCCAAGCAGCACCCAAGGGGTACCAGGATGGGCATAGTCAGCTCTGTTGTGTCCAGCTCCTCCAAAGGGCACCCAAGGGGTGCCACGCTGGCATGATCCCATCTCTGCCACCCTCAGCTCCTCCAAGCAGCACCTGACAGGCACCGTGGTGGGCACTGTGTCAGCTCTGTTGTGCCCAGCCCTGTCAAAGGGCACCCAAGGGATGCCACCCTCAGCTCCTCCAAGCAGCACCGTGATGGGCACTTCGTCAGCTCTCTGTTGTGCCCAGCCTCTCCATGCTGGCATGAGTCCATTTCTGCCACCCCCAGCACCCAATGGGCATCACAGCAGAGTCCCCTCAGCTCTGTCACTCCTAGTGCCTACAAATGGCACTCAATGGGCACTGTGATGGGCACTGTGATGGGCACCATGACAGCTTCCTGCTGCCTCTGTTGCCCCCAGGCTCTCCAAATGACACCTGATGGGCACCACGATGGGCACCACACTGGCATCTCCCCGGCTCTGCCACATTCAGCCCCATGACATGGCATGTGCCAGTGTTCCCCTGGCTCTGCCACCCCCCAGCAGCACCTGATGGGCACCACGCCAGGCATGGCACCAGCTCTGCCACCCTCAACCCCTCCAAATGGCATCCAACGGGCACCACAGTGGGCACTGCATCAGTGTCCCTCCAGCTCTGCCACCCCCCAGCCACTTCCAAACACACCCAACCAGCACCGCCACGGGCACCACATTGGCTCTGCCACCCCCAGCCCTTCCGAGTGCCACCCAATGGGCACCACACTCCTGCCCCCTGAGCTGTGCCACCCCCAGACCTTCCCCCATGGGCACCACCACAGCTTTGCCACCAGCATCCCAAGCCCTGGCACCCCCTCTCCATGCCAACCCTCAATCACCTACCAGCGTCAGGAGGGTGCCAAGCACCGCACCTGCCAGTGCCACTGAGCCTGGCATGGCAGTGGGCAAAGGGATGCCACTGCCTTCAGCTTGCCCCTATAAGAGCTGGTGCCCAGGGGAGGGGTGCCCAGGGTGGGTGAGGTCTGCCTGGCCTGATGGCACAGAAGCCAATCAGGCCTCTGCGAGGCTGTAAATGCTTTGTGATCATTAACCCTGATCGATTGGCACTGCCAGCCCACGCTGGGGAGGTGCCCGTCTGCTCCCCCCCCCCAGCAGCTGCCCGAGTGCCCCCCTCCTCAAGATGATGCCCAGGTGCCCCCCCCCGGGTCCTTCAGCAGCCCCCCCCCGCTCCTCCTCCCCGCAGCGAGCCCAGGCCGGGGGGTGCAAAAGGGGCATGGCAAGGGGGCGGGGTAGGGGTGTGCCCACCCAGGACACCACCCCCGAGGCTGGAGGAGAGGCTGTACCAGGCGTGGGAAACTCTTCCCCCCAGCCTGGGACTGAGGATGTGGGCGTTGGGGGTGGTGCCAGGCAGCTGGGAAGGAGGCGAGTGGGGGATTGGCTCCTGGCGCTGGGTGGGCACTGAAACTTCTGACGTCAGCAAAGCTGAGGTGCCCGCCGGGGAGGGGGGGGACACGACGGTGCCAGGGACAAGGTCTTTGCCCCGGTGCCAGGAAGGGTTCAAGGCCAGTGGGCATCTTTGGACTAAAGATGGGCACCCCCCAGATAAGACACTGCAGCCCCGATAAGGAGCCTGGGCACCGCCTGTCTCGCATGCCACAGGGCAGGGCTGGGCACCCAAGCTGGGCGCTGCAGGAGGTGCCCACACCCACGGCGAGTGCCACCCAGGGCACGCTGCCAGCACCGGGGGAAGATGCACGCCAGGCTACAGCAGTCACAGCAACATTGGCACGGGGGTGGCATGGCGCCAGTGCACCCCCAAAAGCTGGCAGTGCCACCCCCACCTGCTGGCATCCTTGCCCTGCTTTATGGCTCCTTCGATACCCTGGCATTGATAAGAGGAGGGGGCACGATAAGGAGCCTGGCACCTTTGCCCAGAGGCACTGGGCGTCACCAACCTTCCCCTGTCACGTAGCCAGTGGGGGCACCAGGCTGGAGAGACGCCTGGCAAAGCCCTGGCACAACGGCTGGCACAATCCCTTGGCACCTTTATTGGGCACAGCCACCCACGCTGGGTATGGCACCGAGATATGGGCAGGACGGGGTCGGTAGAGGGGGAGGGAAGCAGCTGTGGTGCCCTCGCCAGGGCGGGCAGGAGCCGTGGGGTGCCAAGGGGAGGTGCTCAGGAGGGTGGCACAGGCGGGCGCCTGGCACGGCGCTGGGCATACTTGAAGCTCTGCAGAGGGTTGCCAGTGCCACGGGGCTGGGAAAAAGAGGGGAGAGAAAGGTGGTGTCAGACTCCTCCCTGGCACCAAGGCTGGCACAGGGGAGGGGTCTGCCTGTGCCAGGCCCACGCTCACCCTGGAGCCGCCGCGGCGCCGACTGGCACCAGAGCAGGGCAACCTCCTGCGCTTCTTCAGGTCGGTTTTGGCGATGCCACGGAGGCTGGGGGGCACTGCGGGCACAGGGCAGGGGGGCACAGGGTGCCAGTGTCACTGGGGTGTGTCCCTGCCACCCCAAACCCTCACTTGCCTGCGGGCAGAGGGCGGCAGGTGACAGATGCCAACAGCTCTGTGTACCCCCTCAGTGCCACCCCCAACCAGAGCACAGAGGGTGATAGGGTGCCAACAGAACCCCCCCCGATGGTGCCACCCCCAGGCAGCTGGCAGCACGTCCCAGGGTGCCAAGGCCACTGCTGTGTGCCCCTCTCCCCAGAACACCACCCGCAGTGGCCCTGCTCCTCCTGCTCCCTTTCACCCCCGTGCCAGGCTCAGCGGGCACAGGAACACCCTTGGCCCCCAACCATGTCCCCACTCGGCCTGTGCCCACGCTCTGTGCCCTCTGTGGTGGGCACAGCCCTACCCAGGTAGTCAGGGACGTGGCGCAGCTCGGGCTTGACGATGGCAGGGTGCAGGGGGCGGTCGTGGCGCAGGACGTGCAGGTCCCGGGGGTTGTCCTCGAAGTGCGACTGGCACAGGGCGGGCACAGGACACTGGCACCACCCCCAGAGCCCCCAGACCACTCCCAGACCCCCTGGACACTGCCCTGTGCCCACACCACCCCCGGAGCGCCCAGACCCTGCCCTGTGCCCACACCACCCTCGGACCCCCCAGACCCTGCCCTGTGCCCACACCACCCACGGACCCCCAGACCCTGCCCTGTGCCCACACCACCCCCAGAGCCCCCAGACCCTGCCCTGTGCCCACACCACCCCCAGAGCCCCCAGACCCTGCCCTGTGCCCACACCACCCTCGGACCCCCCAGACCCTGCCCTGTGCCCACACCACCCCCAGAGCCCCCAGACCCTGCCCTGTGCCCACACCACCCTCGGACCCCCCAGACCCTGCCCTGTGCCCACACCACCCTCAGACCCTCTCCACCTCCCCCACACTCTGCCCTGTGCCCACACCACCCACGGACCCCCCGACTCTGCCCACAGCTTCCCCCTAGCCCCTCTGCCCACCCCACCCACACACCCCTCCCGCCCCCCACTCTGCCCCACAGCACCCCCAGCCCCCAAAGGCGCTGGCTGGCACCGGCTGGCACCGCTGGCACCGGCTGGGGGCACCTTCAGCTTCTCGGAGTTGAGCAGCTCCTCCTTGATCTCCCTCAGCCTCGCCTCCTTCACCGCCTGCTTGGTGACCGAGCGCATGGCATCCTGGGCAGGGTGGCACAGCAGGGGCATCAGAGGCTGGCAGCTCCCCTCTCCCCAGAGCAGCTGGCACCCCCGCGGGCAGTGCCCAGCCCCCCTCACCCTGCAGCGGTAGCGCAGGCTCTCGATCTCCTCCGTGGAGAACTTGTAGGGCTGCAGCGTGGATTGGCCGTTCTCTGTGGGCACAGCTGGCATCACCCCCGGGCACCACAGCCTCCCACACCCCCTCTGCTGCCACCCCCTGTGCCAACTCTCTCTCTCTGACCTTCAGCCAGGGCATCCTCGATGCGTGCCAGGGCCTCGTACTCGTCGGGCAGCGCCAAGGTGAGCGCCGTGCCCGGGTTGTCGGCGCGGGCTGTCCTGTGGGCACAGAGAGGGGCAAAGTGAGGGGGTAGGCAGGCAGGGGGAGGGGGTGCCAGGCAGGGTGGGCACCCCTGTGTGCCCTCAGAGCCGTCCCCAGGTACCTGCCCACACGGTGGATGTAGGACTCCACCGAGGTTGGCACATCGAAGTTGAGCACTGCTGCCACGTTCTGGAAGTCGATGCCCCGTGCCACCCCGTACTCAGGGTCCTTGCCCTGCCTGCAGGGTGGGCACAGCAGCCCTTGGGGTGGCACCCTCAGGGTATGGGGGTGCCACCTCAGGGCCACTAAGGAGTCAGATGCTCAGAGGGATGCCAGGGAAGGAGATCCCTGTGGGCGCAGGGATGGTGTGGGACAGGTTGGGTGGCAACATCTATGTGGGCACAGGGGCACGGTGGGTGCCAACATCTGTGTGGGTACAGGGGCATGCTGGGTACTAACACCCATGTGGGCATAGGGACAGGCTGGGTGCCAACATCCACATGGGCACAGAGGCAGGCTGGGCATGGTGCCCTCAGAGCCATGGGGACAGGGTGAGGTGAGTACAAAGGAGGGCACCCAGAGGTGGGCACAAGAGCAAGAAGAACCTCCCACTGTGGGGACTCAGTGGGCATGAGGAACCCCTGGGCACAAGGACAGCCCTGTGGGCACAGGCACCTTGGTGGGCACAGGGACAGCCCAGGCAGAAGCACTCTGATAGCTCTGGGGCACCTTGGCAGCACCCACAGGGCCTTGGTGGCACCCAGAAGACCTCAGTGGCACCCACAGGGTGGCACCCATGGGACCTTGGTGGCACATGCAGAGCTTTGGTGCCACCCATGAGACCTCAGTGGCACCCACGGGACCTCATTGGCAGGCACAGAGCCTTGGTGGCAGCCAGGGCACCTGGCTGGCAGTGCCAGGCCTCACCTCTGGGCAGCAGGGGCAGCAGCCTTGCGCTTCCTGCGGGGGGGCTGCTTGCTGGGCACCGCTGGCACCGCTGGCACCTCCTCGTCAGTGGCCACGAGGTAGTCGTAGAGGCCCCGGTTGAACTGGGTGATGACATGGCACCTGGGCACCAGGGGTGCCCATCAGCTTCCTCACCATGGGCACCCCTCTTCTGCTGCGTGCCCTCCTCACCCACCCCACAGGTCCCCCTGTGCTTCCTCCCTGGGCACCCTGCACCCTCCTGGCATCCCCACACACACCCCCAAGGTGTCCCTGCCCGGTGTGGGCATTTGCCCTGGCACCTCAAGGGCATCCTAAATGTCCCTGGACACACTTCAGCTCGCTCAGGACATCCTGGGGCACGGTGCCAACCCTTAGATGCTTCATGGGCACCATGGGCATAGCCATGGGCATCTCATTTCCCCTTTACTCCCCTCCACAGCCCAGGGGTACCTGAGCACCTCGGTGCCCACTTTGCCCTCACCCACAGCTACCTCTCACCTTCACCCCCAGCAGTCACCCAGCTCCTGGGCCACCTTGGCACCTTCATGGGCACACCCATGGGCACCCCATTTCCCCTTTGCCCTCCTCCACACACTCCAGGGCCACCCCAAACCTAACTGGGCACCTTAGTGCCCACTTTCCCCTTCACCCCTGGAAGTTACCCCACCCATGGGCACCTTGGCACCTTCGTGGGCACACTCATAGGTACCTTGGCACCTTCATGGGCACACCCATGGGCACCCCATTTCCCCTTTGCCCTCCTCCACACACTCCAGGGCCATCCCAAACCCACCTTGGCACCTCGGTGCCCACTTTCCCCTTCACCCCTGGAAGCTACCCCACCCATGGGCACCTTGGCACCTCGGTGGGCACCTCATTTTCCCCTTTCCCCTTGCCACCCTTCCCCCTGGCTCACCTGGAGCGGGCTGGCAGCTCGGAGTTGAGGGCACAGGCAGGGATGCCAAACTGCTCCAGGAAGAGCTTGAGGCGGTAGCAGCGGGCAAGGGTGCCCACGAAGAGCAGGGCACGGCCCCGCAGCAGGCCCAGCTTCAGCAGGGCACACAGCAGCAGGAACTTGTCCTCCTCTGTGCCACAGCGCAGGGCAAACTGGCGCAGCTGGCAGCTGCCAGGCAGCCGAGGCTCGGGCGGGCACAGCCGCACCTGGGCACCGGGGGGGCAGAGCTGGGCAAGGCCTCCTGCAGGGCCCTGCCCAGCCAGCGCCAGGCTGGCGCCAGGAGAGGCTGGAGGGGCACTAAAGTGGGCGCCCGAGTTGGGGGGGAGGGGGAAAGTTGGCACTACCCTAACTTCCTGTGCCACCCTGGGGCATGCAAACCTGCCCTGGGTGCCCCAAACCTCCTCCTGTGCCACCCTGGGGCATGCAAACCTGCCCTGGTGCCCCAAACCTCCTCCTGTGCCACCCTGGGGCATGCAAACCTGCCCTGGGTGCCCCAAACCTCCTCCTGTGCCACCCTGGGGCATGCAAAGCTGCCCTGGGTGCCCCAAACCTCCTCCTGTGCCACCCTGGGGCATGCAAACCTGCCCTGGGTGCCCCAAACCTCCTCCTGTGCCACCCTGGGGCATGCAAACCTGCCCTGGGTGCCCCAAACCTCCTCCTGTGCCACCCTGGGACATGCAAACCTGCCCTGGGTGCCCCAAACCTCCTCCCGTGCCACCCTGGGGCATGCAAACCTGCCCTGGGTATCCCAAACCTCTTCCCATGCCACCCTGGGTGCCCTAAACCTCCTCCTGTGCCACCCTGGGACATGCAAACCTGCCCTGGGTATCCCAAACCTCTTCCCATGCCACCCTGGGTGCCCTAAACCTCCTCCTGTGCCATCCTGGGACAGGCAAACCTGCCCTGGGTGCTCCAAACCTCCTCCTGTGCCACCCTGGGTGCCCCAAACCTCCTCCTGTGCCACCCTGGGGTCTGCAAACCTGCCCTGGGTATCCCAAACCTTCTCCCATGCCACTCTGGGTGCCCCAAACCTCCTCCTGTGCCCTTTCAGAGCCCTCAAATCCCCCAAACCTTCTCCTTGTGCCACCCTCCAGATGCCCAAGCCCCCTCCCTGTGCCCCCCTAGGTGCCCACTCACTGGGTTGTGCAGCACCAACTCGTTGAGGGCCTCCACGTCCGGGCTGAAGGTGGCAGACATCAGCAGGGCCTGGTAGATCTTGGGCAGGTGGCTGGTGGTGGGCACAGAGAGAAGGGCTTGGTGCCAACCTGGGCAGTGCCCAGCAGCCCACCCTGGAGCCCCACAGCCTCTCAAAGCCTTCAGTGCCACCCAACTCCTTGGCTGTGCCCTCCCTTCCATGCCCTCCAGCCCTGGCAAGGACCCACCAGATCCCACCTGGTTGGGGCCCTCAAACCTTCAGTGCCAACCTCCCCCAAGCCCCCTGGTGGTGCCAACCAAACCTTTAGTGCCCCACCCCCCAAAGCCCTCCAGCTGTGACCCCCCCCCCAAACCCTCAGTGCCACCCAACCCCCTGGCAGTGCCCACAAGTCCTCCAGCTCCAGCAGTGCCCTCCTTACCCCTGGCACTGCCCTCCCCATCCCTGGCAGTGCCCTCCAAACTTGCCACTGCCCTCCTCACACCTGGTACTGCCTTCCCCACCCTTGGCACTGCCCTCCAACCCTGGCACTGCCTTCCCTACCGCTGGCAGTGCCCCCAAATCCTCACAGCTCTTTAAACCCTGAGTGCCCTCCAGCCCCTTGGCAGTGCCCACAAGACCTCCAGCTCCAGCAGCATCTCCTTCATCCCTGGCACTGCCCTCCCCAGCCCTGGCAGTGCCCACAAGTCCTCCAGCTCCAGCAGTGCCACTCTCACCTCTGGCACTGCCCTCCCCAGCCCTGGCAGTGCCCACAAGTGCTCCAGCAGTGCCACTCTCACCTCTGGCACTGATATCCCCACCCTTGGCAGCGCCCTCCAAAGCTGGCACTGCCTTCCTCACCCCGGCACTGCCTTCCTCACCCCAGCACTGCCCTCCCCAGCCCTGGCAGTGCCCTCCCCAGGCCTGGCAGTGCCCCGCAGGGTGCCCCTCACCAGAGCAGGGCTCTGATGTCGTCGCCGAAGCCGAATGCCAGCAGCAGATCAGCCTCGTCCAGCACCAGCAGCTCCAAGGAGCTCCTCAGGCTCAGGCTGCGGGCACCAAGGTGTGCCAGGACCCGGCCCGGGGTGCCCACCACCACGTCTGGCTTCTCCATCAGCACGGGCCTGGAGGCACAGCATGGCAGGATGGCATCACTGGCATCGATGCCAGCACAGCTTCAAGCTCAGCGCTGCCCCAGGGCATCACCAGCCCAGGGGTGGAGACTCCAACGATGCCCTGGGCACCCCCTGGCACATCTCCAGCTGATGCCAACCAGCACAGATCTGGAGGCACAGCATGGCAGGATGGCATCACTGGCATTGATGCCAGCACAGCTTCACACCCAGCACTGCCCCATGGCACTCAGCACCACAGCTCCTGGGGTGGAGACTCCACCACTGCCCTGGGCACCCCCTGGCACATCTCCAGCTGATGCCAACCAGCACAGGCCTGGAGGCACAGCATGGCAGGATGGCATCGCTGCCAGCACAGCTTCATGCCCAGCACTGCCCCATGGCATCACCAACCCAGGGGTGGAGACTCCACCACTGCCCTATGTTGGCAGCCTGGGCACCCCCTGGCACATCTCCAGCTGATGCCAACCAGGGTGGGCACTTAGCAGCTCTGCCCTTGGTATCGTTGAGCCTCCCTGGCACTGCCATCAGCCATTGGCCCTGGCACTGCCAGCCTGGCCAGGACACTCTGTAAAGCCTCTGCCCCCTCCACCCACTCTGCCAAGGGGCACCCCCGGGGCCGAGCTCACCGCTGGGCATCGAGGTCGCTCTGGGCACAGAGGTCTGCCACGCGCACGTCCCGGGCACAGAAGGCTGCCAGCTGCCGCAGGCTGCCCACCACCTGCTGCCCCAGCTCCTTGGAGGGCACCAGCACCAGTGCCCGCACCGCCTGCGCCACCGCCGGGCCAGCCTGTGCCACCCGTGCCCACTGTCAGCGCTGGCACAGGCGCCTGGAGAGCCACAGTGCCCCGAGGTGCCCACCCGTGCCCGTGTGCCCCACACCATCAGTCTGCCTCACCCTGCACACCCATGCCCCGTGGTGCCCACCCGTGCCCACGTGCCCCACACCATCAGTCTGCCTCACCCTGCACACCCATGCCCCGTGGTGCCCACCCGTGCCCGTGTGCCCCACACCATCAGTCTGCTCCACCCTGCCCACCCATGCCCCGTGGTGCCCACCCATGCCCACGTGCCCCACACCATCAGTCTGCCTCACCCTGCACACCCATGCCCCGTGGTGCCCACCCATGCCCACGTGCCCCACACCATCAGTCTGCTCCACCCTGCCCACCCATGCCCACTTGGTGCCCACTTGGTGCCCACGTGCCCCACAGCCTCCATCTGCCCACACACTCTGTGTGCCACCCAGCACCCCCCCAAGCCCCATACTGCCCAGCCCTTCATGCCCCCTCCACCCGATGCCCACCCCCCGGGCAGTGCCCGCTGTTCCCCCCCTACCCGAAGCCCCCCCCCCGGGCGGTGCCCGCCGTGCCCCTGGCACCTTGGCACGCAGGAGGTGCTGCAGCAGGGGCAGGCTGTAGGCTGCTGTCTTGCCGGAGCCGGTCCTGGCCCGTGCCAGCAGGTCTCTGCCCTCCAGTGCCAGGGGAATGGCCTGGGCCTGGATGGCAGTGGGGGTGGCCCAGCCCAGCTCTGCCACGGCCTGCAGGGCACTGCCACCTCAGGGCTCCTGGCACAGGTGCCCAGGGCCACCCTCGGCGGCGCCGCTCAAAGCCCTCCGGAGCCCAAACCCCTCCCGCGGCTCTGGGGGTGGCGATGCCACCCAACCCCCCCCGGGCAAGGCACCTCCAGGTGCCCATTGCCCCTCCCGTGCCCATCCCCTCCCGGTGCCCATCCCCTCCCCGTGCCCATTCCCTCCCGGTGCCCATCCCCTCCCCTGTGCCCATCCCCTCCCGGTGCCCATCCCCTCCCGGTGCCCATTCCCCTCCCGGTGCCCATCCCCTCCCCGTGCCCATTCCCTCCCGGTGCCCATCCCCTCCCGGTGCCCATCCCCTCCCCGTACCCATCCCCTCCCCGTACCCATCCCCTCCCGGTGCCCATCCCCTCCCCGTACCCATCCCCTCCCCGTACCCATCCCCTCCCGGTGCCCATCCCCTCCCCGTGCCCATCCCCTCCCGGTGCCCATCCCCTCCCCGTACCCATCCCCTCCCGGTGCCCATCCCCTCCCCGTGCCCATCCCCTCCCGGTGCCCATCCCCTCCCCGTACCCATCCCCTCCCCGTACCCATCCCCTCCCGTGCCCATCCCCTCCCCGTACCCATCCCGGGCCCCTCCGATACCCCCAACACTCTCCTGTCCCGACTCCCTCCACACGATCCCGGCCCCCCGGGGCACCCTCACCCCCTCCGGCGGCCCCGGGCCCTGCCCCTGCCCGGTTGGCACCGCCGGGGGTGCCCCCAGCGCACCCGCAGCAGCCTCGGGTCCAGCCCCATGTGCTCGAAGCCTGCCGGGGTCGCTTCCGCCGCCATCTTGGCCGCCCACAGACACTTCCGCTGCGCGCCCAGAGCGCCGCTGGGAGGCAGAGAGGGAGGCGAGAGCGCCGCAGCGGCCCCTGGCGGCGGAGGACTGCGCAGCGCCAGGGCTGGAGGACTGTGGGAAGCCTGGGGCCGGAGAGAAGCCTGGAGACAGGGAAGGGAGTCACAGAGCCAGGCAGGTTGGCAGAGAGCTCCGAGCTCACCCAGCCCATCCCAGCCCTGCCCAACCAACCAGACCATGGCACTCAGTGCCCCAGCCAGGCTTGGCTGCAACACCTCCAGCCATGGGCACTGCACCACCTCCCTGGGCAGCCCATTCCAGTGCCAATCACTCTCTCTGCCAGGAGCTTCCTCCTCACAGCCAGCCTCAACCTGCCCTGACACAGCTTCAGCCTCTGGCCCCTTCTGCTGGCCCTGCCTGCCTGGCAGCAGAGCCCAACCCCACCTGGCTACAGCCTCCCTGCAGGCAGCTGCAGGCAGCAATCAGCTCTGCCCTGAGCCTCCTCTGCTGCAGGCTGCACCCCCCCAGCTCCCTCAGCCTCTCCTCACAGGGCTGTGCTCCAGGCCCCTCCCCAGCCTTGCTGCCCTGCTCTGGGCACCTTCCAGCACCTCAACATCTCTCTGCAATGGAGGAGCCCAGAACTGGACACAGCACTGCAGGGGTGGCCTGAGCAGTGCTGAGCACAGGGGCAGAAGCAGCTCCCTTGTCCTGCTGCCCACACTGCTCCTGAGCCAGCCCAGGATGCCATTGGCTCTGCTGCCCACCTGGGCACTGCTGCCTCCTCTGCAGCTCCTCTCTGCCAGCACCCCCAGGGCCCTCTCTGCCTGCCTGCTCTCAGCCACTCTGGCCCCAGCCTGGAGCTGCTTGGGGTTGTTGTGGCCAAAGTGCAGAACCTGCCCTTGGCCTTGTTCAGTCTCATCCCCTTGGCCTCTGCCCACCCATGCAGCCTGGCCAGGTCCCTCTGCAGGGCTCTGCTACCCTCCAACAGCTCCACAGCTGCTCCTAGCTTGGTGCCATCTGCAAGCTGCCTGCTGCTGGACTCTATCCCCTGCTCCAGACCATCAGCAAGGATACTGCTGCCCCCCCCAAGCTGCCAGTCCCTTCCTGCAGCACCACAGCCCCCTCCCCCCCCTAAAAAAAAAACCATCACCAAGACACAATGGACCCCAAAAACCTTTATTTTGCCAAGGCTGGGGCCACCCTCCCTCCCTCCCCCCCTGATGACAAGCAGGGCTCCCCCCTAAACCTGCCCACCTCCCTGGGGTGCAGGCAGGCAGCAGGGAACACCCCAGGGATGCAGGAGCTCTTCCTCAGAGCTGAGGGAGCCCCTGCAGGGCTGAGGGAGCCCATCCAGGACTGAGGGAGCCCCTCCAGGACCGAGGGAGCTCCTCCAGGACCGAGGGAGCCCCAACAGGACCGAGGGAGCCCCAACAGGACCGAGGGAGCCCCAACAGGACCGAGGGAGCCCCAACAGGACCGAGGGAGCCCCAACAGGACCGAGGGAGCCCCAACAGGACCGAGGGAGCTCCTCCAGGACTGAGGGAGCCCCCTCCAGGACCGAGGGAGCTCCTCCAGGACCGAGGGAGCCCCTCCAGGACCGAGGGAGCCACCTCCAGGACCGAGGGAGCCCCTCCAGGACCGAGGGAGCCACCTCCAGGTCCGAGGGAGCCCCCTCCAGGACCGAGGGAGCCCCCTCCAGGACCGAGGGAGCCCAAACAGGACCGAGGGAGCCCAAACAGGACTGAGGGAGCTCCTCCAGGACCGAGGGAGCCCCAACAGGACTGTGGGAGCCACCTCAAGGACTGAGGGAGCTCCTCCAGGACCGAGGGAGCCCTAACAGGACCGAGGGAGCCCTAACAGGACCGAGGGAGCCCCCAGTCGGTGTCGCGAGCACCCCTCCGGGTTGGGTAGTGGGGGGGGGGGAGGAGGCTACACCAACTTCTTGGCCTCGAAGAAACTCTTGAGGTGCCTCATCTGCCAGATGCCAGTGAGGATGAGGATGATGGTCTGGGCAATGGACCACCACAGCACCCTCTGGTTGGTGCTCTCGCTCGTCATGCGGAAGCGCTCCTCACGGTACTGAGAGGTCAAGAGGTGAGTGAGGATGGGGAGAGGAAAAAAAAAACCCTGAAGCAAACAAAAAACCAAAGGAGGCTTCACCTTCTCCCCCTCAACTAACTCCTGGAGTCCCTTTCCTCACCCTCTGGTAGTTCTGCTCCTTCTGGATCTGCTCCACCTGGTCGAGGAGCTGGCGGGCGCGGAGCTGCAGCTCGGTCAGCTTGTCCTTGGCAGCGATCTCGGGGTAGTTGTTGGTGTGTTCCCCCACCTGGATGTCCAGGTGCACACGCTGGGGGGAGGGCAGGCACAGAGTCAGCAGGCAGCTGGGACCCCCTCGCCAACCCCCCCCCACCCCTTCCCCCCTGGGCACTGCTGCCTCCTCTGCAGCTCCTCTTTGCCAGCACCCCCCAGGGCCCTCTCTGCCTGCCTGCTCTCAGCCACTCTGGCCCCAGCCTGGAGCTGCTTGGGGTTGTTGTGGCCAAAGTGCAGAACCTGCCCTTGGCCTTGTTCAGTCTCATCCCCTTGGCCTCTGCCCACCCGTGCAGCCTGGCCAGGTCTCTCTGCAGGGCTGGCTTACCCTGCCCAGCAGCAGGGTGGGGTGGTGAGCAGGGGCTTACCCTGCCCTGCTTACCAGTTTGCCCCCAGCGAAGAGAGCCATGCGGGTGGAGTTGGAGTGCAGGCAGATCTGGTGCTCGCCGGGCGTGTGGGAGGTGAAGGTGAAGCGTCCCTCGGAGCCGTACTGCCGCGACAGCACCACCTGCAGGGGCACACTGGCACTGCCAAAGGGACACTGGCATAGCAGCCTCCCCCGGGTGTCCCACAGCATCACCCCACGGCCCCCAGGGACTCTGCAGCCAGGCTGGTGGCTGCCCCACGCATCCCGAGGACCTCCTGAGTGGGGACATCTCAGCCTAGGTGGGGGCACCCTACATGTACCAAAGAGCCAACAAGACTGGGATGTGCCCCCCCAGCTACCCCAAAAGCCTCCTGCCCCAGCTGGTGGGCACCCTACATGCACCAAAGAGCCCACAACAAGACTGAGATGTGCCCCCCCAGGTACCCCAAAAGCCTCCTACCCCAGCTGGTGGGCACCCTACATGTACCAAACAGCCAACAAGACTGAGATGTGCCCCCCCAAGTACCCCAAAAGCCTCCTGCCCCAGCTGGTGGGCACCCTACATGCACCAAAGAGCCAACAAGATTGGGATGTGCCCCCCCAAGTACCCCAAAAGCCTCCTGCCCCAGCTGGTGGGCACCCTACATGCACCAAAGAGCCCACAACAAGACTGGGATGTGTCCCCCCAGGGCACCTCGCATCCCCCTGCGGACCCTCACTCCCAGGCTGGCTGCTGCCTGAGCCCTCCCAGGGCCCCCCCATGTCACCCTAGCAGGTGCCCAAGTGTCCCAGGACTGCCCTCTCCGGGCCAGCAGGTGCCCAGGCCCCTCTAGACCCCCACCAACCCCCACCCTGGTGGGTTCCTGCCCCCGCCCGAGCCTCCTACCGCCGGCTGAGCGGCAGCCCCGAGGGCCCTCCGGCGGCACCCACCTTGCCGTCGGGATCCTTCACCTCCACGTGCATGCCCCAGCCCCGGGGTGGAGGGCAGAAGGACTCGGACTGCTTATCCCACAGCTGCGTCGGTAGTTCCCTAAGCGGGGAGAGAGCCAACGGCGGCAGCTGGCAGCGGGCCCCGCCGCCCCGTTCCCTCCCGCCGCCCACCCCCGGGGGCTTCTCCTCCGCCTCCTGCTTATTCTGCCTCTCTTCCACCTCCCCTCCCCACCCCCGCTCCGGGCTGAGCAGCGCTCCCCATGGCCCTTCCCGTTACCCTTCCCCGGTTGCCTCCTCACCCCCCCCCCACCCCCCCACCACCGCCGCCGCCAGCCCTTGAGCGCTGCCCGTTACCGATAACCATGGTCTCGTCCGGGATCTCCTCGATGAAGCAGCGCTTCTCCGTCTCACCGATGTGGAAGTAAAGGCCGTGAGCGCCCCAGGCCGCCAGCAGCACGGCGGTAACGGCGACCCGCAGCGCTCCGCCGCTCGCCATGGCCGCGTCGCCACGGCCCGGGGGGGCCTCACCGCGCAGGCGCAGACACCGCCGCGGCCCCGGGGCGCAGGCGCAGTCCCTCCGCTCCCCGCCTTGTGCGCATGCGCGGCGGAGGCGGGCATTAGGACCCGGCGGGCAGCCGCTGGTGCGGCGTGGGGAGCGCTGAGTGGCCGGCGGCGAGCGGCGCATGCGCAGCAGAGGCGGGCATTAGGACCCGGCGGGCAGCCGCTGGTGCGGCGTGGGGAGGTGGCTCAGCGCTCACCACGCCACACCAGCGGCTGCCCGCCGGGTCCTAATGCCCGCCTCCCCTGCGCATGCGCCCCAGCGCCGAGCGCCCCAGCGCCGCTCCCCTCCGCGGTGGCGCAACCCGCAAGGCGTCGCCCCCGCAACGCTGAGGTTGAGCGTTCTAGACCCGGTCTGGGCAGATCCCCGAGGGGGGCTCCGTGACACCCGCTCCCCGTGGTTGTGTCCCCACCCCAGCGTGACCGCCCTGTCTTGTCACCCCCCCTGCGTGTCTTGCAGCGGGGTGGAGCCAGCCCTTCAGAGCCCTGCCAAGGCAGTGTGGCAACACCAGCACCAACCTCCTTCCTTCCTTCCTCCTGCTGCGCCTGGCAGGGGGGTGCCCATGGGTGAGGGGGGTCCCCATGGGTGAGGGAGGGTCTCCATAGCGAACAGGGGTGAGAGGGTTCCCATGGGTTGAGGGGAGGGGTCCCTGTGACACGGGAGGGTCCCTATGGATAGCAGTGGACGATGTCTCTATGGGTAGGAGAGGTCCCTGGGGGTGAGGAGGGGTCCCCATGGCCGAGGGAGGTGCACACAATAGGGGAGGGGGTGGAGGTCTCCATGGGTGGGGCAGGGGCCCTAGGGATGGGTGAGGGGAGACCCCCCCCATGGGTGAAATGGGTCCCCACAGTGGGTCCTGATAGGTGGCAGAGTGACAGAGGGTCCCCATGGGTGAGGAGGTGTCTTTAGGGAGGGGGGGGGGAGGGGAGTCTCTATGGGTGAGGGAGGGTCCCCATAGGTGATCAGGGTCCCGAGGGGTGAGAGAGGCTCCCATGGGTGAGGGGAGGGGTCCCTATGATAGGGGAGGGCTCTCTATGGATGGGGGGGGGGGAGGATGTCTGTATGGGTGGGAGAGGGTCCCCTGGGGGTGAGGAGGAGCCCCCATGGCTGAGGGGTTTCTTATGGGCTCTGAGAGGGTCCCTAAGGGCAAGGTGGGGAGGGGTCCCTGTGCTTGAAAGGGGTCCCCCCTGGGTCGGGGCGGGGGGGGGGAGGTCTCATGGGTTAGCAGGATCCCACGGGTGAAAGTGGTCCCCAGGGATGAGAGGGATGGACCAGAGCAAGTCCCCACGGGTGAGCAGGGTGAGGTGTGGGGGGTCCCAGAGGGTGAGGAGGGTCCCCATGGGTGAGCTTGGGGGGGGCTCCCCATGCATGGGGGGGAGGGGACTCTGTTGATGGGGAGGGGGACTCCCCATGGATGAGAGGGGGGTCCCTATGGAAGGGGGGGTGGATCCCTATGGATGAGAGGGGTCCCTATGGGTGAGGTATGGGGGTCCAGGGGGTGAGGAGGGTCCCCGTGGATGGACTGGATCCTCATGGATGAGAAGGGGAACTCCATGGGCTGGGGGGGGGG